>NC_056728.1:1888933766-1889013766 GCF_019279795.1 Protopterus annectens | reverse complement strand
AACCATTTGATAGAGAGTGCATCTAAGGTTAGGGATTTTAGGATATGTATCAGAATTTGATGATTGACCATGTCAAATGCTTTGGACAGGTCGATAAATAGTGCCGAGGAAAGCATATTACAGTTACATTTTTTGTTAATACAATCTGTAAAGAACAGGAGGGCAGTGGTAGTGCTATATGAAGGTCTGAAACCATGTTGACAGTTAGAGAGCAAGTTATTATGGATTAGGTGGTTTAGCAATTGCCTATGGATGCATTTTTCCATAATCTTTGCCAAAGGAGAAAGAAGGGCTATGGGATGGTAGTTGGAGAATTCGGTGGAGTTTCCACCTTTGTGAAGAGGGATAATATGGGAGACTTTCCAGATGTTAGGGATGTGACCTTCGCTAATACTTCTATTGATCAGAATGGAGATGGGGTAAGCAATCGACTTGGCAGATTTCTGTAGATATTCAGCAGGTAGTTGGTCTGCTGAATGAGAGCCTGGTTTCAGTTTTGGGATTAGGGCAAGAATATGGGTTGTTGGGACTCGTTGGAAAAGTAATGGAGGGGTGTGGTTTTGTTATAGGTTGTTAAAGTAAAAGTATTAGGTGATAGTTGACTGGCTAGTGTTTGGATAGCATCAGTGAAAAAGGTATTGAAGGCATTGGCAGTACGCATGGGACTTTGATGGTCAATGTTTTGTGGGTTTGGTGTACTGGATTGACCTGGAAGTAGTAATTGGTTGATGCATGCCCAGAATCTTTGTGGATTGTTATGGTTAGCCTTTTGAAAATGAAGGTAGTAGTTTATTTTATCAGATAGTATAGCTTTCTTAGTGTTATTTCTTAGCTGTCTGAAATTTTGTTGGTCTACAGGATTTCTGGTCATTCTCCATTTGGCCCAGTATTTATTCCTGAGATGGATTTTCTGTTTGGTTTCTTTAGAAGGCCATGGGGCAGATTTGGTCCTGATTCTAATTGTACGGGTTGGGGCATGGTGATCAAGGATGGCTGAGAAGTTAGAATTAAAGTACTGAACCGCTTCTTCCAGAGGGAGGTATTTTAGGGAGACCAATTGCATGTCTGAGTTAGTTTTGGAAGAGATCAAGGTTGAAGTTATTTTTGGATCTGATATTCCTGATTGTGGTAGGAATGGGAGCATAGGTTTTATGCCTGAAGATATAGGTAAGTGAGTGGTCACTTATGTCATCAGGAAGGGTTCCAGATTCATATAATTAAGGATGGTTATTTATCAGAATCCAGTCTAATGTTCTTTTTTTCTTGTTGTGTTTGTCTATCCTTGTGGGGGTCATAATGGTTTGAGCATATAACTTGATGTGGGTGGTAGGGTGGATGCTGCTACAGCAATTCCAATCAATGTTTATATCACCAAGGATTATGGTTTCTTGGGGCAGGTGTTGAGATAGCCAGCAAAGGATATTTTCTATTGTGGTATTGTTGTTACCGGGGGGGGGGGGGTAGATAGATACAAATAATATAGATGGCTTTGGCATTGTTAAGTTGAAGTTTAGATATAAGAATTTCTGCATTGGTACAAAGAGGTGGTTTTATGTCATAAGTGGTTAACTGCAAACTAGATTTAAATAGAATCACACCCCCCCACCCTTTTTGGCTACACGGTCAAGTCTCAGGATATTGTATCCTGGTGGGATGATTTCATTGTCTTTTGTTTCAGGTTTTAGCCATGTTTCTGTTAGACAAAGAATGTCAGAGGAGTAGACTTCAAAGAGAGCATGGAGTTGAGTAATTTTGTTGTTAATGCTACAAATATTAAGATAAGCTACAAGGCGTAAATTAGATGGTTTAGTAATGGGATAATTAGTGGATTGGTTGGGGTTATGGAGAGAGATTAGAGTTGCTGCTGGGCCTGGGTTTGGGTGAATGTCTCCATCTTTTAATGTGTGGAGTTGTTTGAGATAGATTGGATATGGGAATCTCCTATTTAAGAGTAGAGATCTCCTGGGATTGAGATTAATGTATCTAATGTGGAGTAGTCTATGATATTTTGCTGGTAGATAGCTGGGAGTTGTTGTTATGTTAGTATGGTTAAATAGGATGGGTAGAGGAGGAGAGCTGGTTATTTTATTAGGATGGTGAAAATATGGACCTAATTGGTGTTCATAGGAGGAGAGTATATATGCAAAAATGCAAGGTGGAAGCAGTATAAGTATGAGAAGTCGCTGGAACTGAGTAGTGGTATTTAATTTATCCATTAGAATGGATAAGATATTAGTTGTGTTATTGAAGGTATGGAAATATAGTAGGTGTGGATGAGGGGAGGGGTGTGGTAGGAAAGATAAGGGGAGTGGTTGGAAAAGGATGATGTGGAAATAGATAAGCAATAGAAAAGTTCCCTCAGAGTAATGGAAGGAGGTAGGGGTGTGGCTAGTAAGTATAAGAGTAGGACCCCTGGGAGTGGGTGGGAATTCGGGGTAGGGAGGGGAGCAGAGTGAGCCTGTAGGGCGAACAGAGCGAGTTGAGACAGGTAAAGAAGCAGCTAGAGAAGAAACAATCAGCAGTACTGGCTACAGAAGGCAAGTTGGATAAGGCAGAAGTGGGTAAAAACAGTGATGAGAGAACCTAGAAACTGTAGTAGTAGACAGTAGGGTGAAGTGTGAGGAACTAAAACGCAGGTCTGGGACTACAGAAAATAAAGTAATTAATAAAGGAAACTAGAGTAAAAGCATGACAGCAAACATACTTTTCTTGTTTCCTTGAGAGAGGGTGCAGGGAATTTAAGGCTGTGATGTGATTATTTATTTTGTATTTGGAGAGGGTCCTTAGGTTCCTAGAGACTTGTGCTGGAAGCATGAGAAGAGCAGGATAACTTAAGGGAGCAAGAGAGGCAAAGTAGTGGAGAGAAACAAATAGTTAGCACAGGCAAGGCAAGTGTGGTCAGGTTACACAAAACATTCACTGAGACAATATGTAAAGGTAGTAAATATACATTTCCACTTTCTTGGTAGCAGCAATCAAAAATATTTATAACCAAGAGGTCTGTTCCTCTAAGCAGTAGCAGTAAAAATAAAGTTTGCAATAAACATTCACTCCTACTAAGGAGCAGCACTAGTAAACACCTTAAAACTAGTTCTGTGAGTCAAAGCTGTGTTACGGCACTAAGTGGAGGGTCGGTCGGACTGCTATCTATGCATTAGGATATACTATTAAAGCCTTCATGTAGTGCTACATAGATACACTGTGACTAACAGTTTCCAGTGAGGCTACCTCATCTAGCCAAGGGGGGTTTATGCAGCAGTCATCAGGGACTGTTACCCTGGTGTACTATGTTCAGCAATTTAGCTCTTAGAACTCTACAGAGCTAAAGAACTAGAAAGGCTACCAGTAGTTATTGCCAATTACCAGGAATAAGCATAAAAAGGCATATGGTTCCCCTTCGGAAGACTGAAATATCACAATCCTGAAATTTATAAGACTGGAGACCAAAATCCTGAAAACACACAGCATACATGTACTGACTTTAAACAACATAAACCATATTACTTTCCACCAAGTCAGTAAGCAGAATAAAAACTAGAATGAACAGCAGATGCAGGGTGGTATCCAATGAGACGGAGCCCGAATAATGAAAAAAATCTTTCTTTACTCAATCCAATGATCAAAATGAAGTACAAATACACATAAAGTCACAGTTTACAAATGATAAAACAACAAGTTAAGCGCTTTCGTCAATACTCAGACTTCTTCAGAACAGTGAATTGCTGGCTGATAACTCCTTAAATACACACCCAGTCAATTAGTAAAATATTACCCCACATCATTTCCTTTCAATTATGAAACATCACAGAAGTGTAAGGTAGTAGTGAATACTCCCCCTGTTTGCAAGTACACAAAAAGTCAACTAACCAAATGTTAAATCAATAGTGTCACATGTAAAGAATGTTATAAGGCAAAAATACCAATGACAATATAAATAAATCATAACATAAATAACTGTTTAAGTTTCAAAAGTGGTGCTATAGAAATTCTATCATTAAGACCTGGAGGGGAGTATGCATTCAGTCTGATCTGCCACTTTAACTCAATGTACTCCAAATATTCCTCAACAGGTCCGCCCCTTTGTCCCAAATCAACTTGTTCAAGAATAAAAAAACTAGAACTGTGATTACTTTGGTCATTAATATGCCTAAATAAAGCATTCTTCATATTTTTCTGCTTGATGTCATATAAATGTTGGTAGACTCTAAGTCTAAAAGCATTTTTTGTTTTCCCCACATAATAACCTTGGCAGTTTTTACATACTGCAATATAAACAACCCCCTTAGTATAGCAAAACATTTTTTTTATTAGTAATGGATCCAAAATTCTTAAGATTAAATTTGTCTGTATCCATCAAGAAAGGGCACTGGGGACATCTACCACATTTATACGTGCCACCTCTAGTGAGATTAGGTTTGCCTTTTTCAAGTAGTCCTTTTATTGATGTACTCTTTTTATAAACTATAGTGGGTCTCTTACCTATCTTGCCCAAGACCCCAATATCATTATCAAAAACCTTCCAATATTTATGTATTATGTATTTGATTTCTTCAAAATCTGCAGAATATGTGAGTGTCAATGCATGTGTAAAAATAGTATTATTGTGCCTCGCATTGTTGTGGCCATCCCTATTGCCCAATAGGGCTCTAAAGTGTCCGCTGGTCCTCTTATTTATAAGTTCCTGAATGATGTTTGATAGAAAAGGCTCTGGATAACCTCTTCTCTGAAACATATTGGACAAATTGTCACATTCCTTGGTAAAGTCATAAATGTCAGACACCATCCTGGCCAATCTAACACATTGGCCCTTGACCAGGGCCTTCTTCTGGTGCAAAGGATGTGCACTAGTAAAATGTAATAATGTGTTAGAATAGGTTAGTTTCCTATATAGTTGGGAAATAAAACAGTTGTTCACATAATCTTTCTTTATGGTAATGTCCAAATAATGAATATAATCTAGATCCTTGACCATAGTAAATCTCAAAAAACTGGTGGTACTGTTCATGTACGAAAAGAACCTATTCAAATCTTGTTCTGATTGATTCCAAAACAGGACAATATCATCAAGGTATCATCCATACAATACCCATGAAGTCCTGAATTCGGAGTTAAAAATGTATTGATCTTCCTAATGTGCTAAGACAATGTTGGCGAAGATTGGTGCACAACATGCACCCATGGCAACTCCAAGCCTTTGTTTAAATAAATGTCCTTCAAATGTAATGAAATTGTTTTCCAAAACCATCTCCATACAAGTACGGATGGTCAAGATGGTGTCATGATTCAATGACGAATTACTGCATAAAAACTCATAGAACCAATCCAGACCTATATCATGTGGTATAACTGAAAACAGGTCACAGACGTCAATAGTCACCAGGATGAGGTTACTGTCATACATATTCTGATTGACTTTACCAAGGAAGTCCCATGAGTCCTTAATTATAGTAGTCTGATTATCAAGGACCCCCTTAGTCATACTGTCAATGTATTTTGCTATACTAAATGTTTTGGAGGCTTTAGCATCTACAATGGGTCTTAAAGGTGGACTGTGTATTGATTTGTGAATTTTTGGTATTCCAAATATGGTGGGAATCCTGGGATGTTTGGTTAAAATGTAGTTGCGTGTGTCTAGTGTGATTTGTCCATTCAGTAAAAGTTGCTCCAATTCTAAGTCAATGTTATGATATGCTATGTTTAATTCATTTCGTGAGGTCTCAGTGTACACTACACTATATAGTATGTCAGACACTCTACTATTGTAATCATCAGTGTTCATAATAACCAAACCCCCCACCCTTGTCCAGTTTCATAAGTCTTATATTAGTCTGATGTAAAATTTCACTCAAAATACCCTTCTCCTCTATTTTTAAATTGTCTATGGGTGAGTCATTATGCCTGTAACCCAATCATGTTCTAATGTCGTTTTCACATAGAACCTCAAATATTTGTACCAAAGGGTGATTGGGAGGTTGAAAGGTACTTGGTCTTCTAAGGTTTGAGCCACAAGTAAAATTACTATCAGGAAAAAATAAAGCTAGATTTAATTTCCTTGTAAATAGTTTTAACTGCACCATAACATCTACTATGTTGCCCTTGCTAGTAGGCACAAAATTCATACCTTTGGATAGAAAATCGGCCCATTCCCTAGTGACAGTAAGACCACTGTAATTATAAATACTGAAGTCACCCAAATCATTAGTCACAATTGAAAGAATCACATTCTCAGTCTCAGTATGTGATGGGCTGCTTATCTCCGGTAGTTGTTCCATCCCCCCCTCCCCCTCCGTGGTGCAGATTGAGGACTGTAATAATTTGACCTCATCTGTCTTCTGTGAGTCAAAGCTGTGTTAGGGCACTAAGTGGAGGGTCGGTAGGACTGCTATCTATGCATTACGATAGACTATTAAAGCCTGCATGTAGTGTTACATAGATAAACTGTTACTAACAGTTTCCAGCGAGGCTACCTCATCTAGCCAAGGGGGGTTTATGCAGCAGTCATCAGGGACTGTTACCCTGGTGTACTATTTTCAGCAATTTAGCTCTTAGAACTCTACAGAGCTAAAGAACTAGAAAGGCTACCAGTAGTTATTGCCAATTACCAGGAATAAGCATAAAAAAGCATATGGTTCCCCTTCGGAAGACTGAAATATCACAATCCTGAAATTTATAAGACTGGAGACCAAAATCCTGAAAACTCAAAATCCTGAAAACACACAGCATACATATACTGACTTTAAACAACATAAACCATATTACTTTCCACCAAGTATACGCAGGGGGCAAGCCCCCCATGCACCCCCACACCCCTTGCTACTTAAATATATCAACTCGTAGATTGCACTTCACTACACTACATGCTTTGTTTTGTATGTGTTTCTGTGTGTCCTTGTACTCACATATTATCATTATTTGTATTCTGTGTGTTTTAAGTATTTTGATTTCAGGATTTTGAGTTTACAGGATTTTAAAGTTTCAGGATTTTGGTATTCAGTCTTATAAATTTTAGCATTGTGATATTTCAGTCTTCTGAAGAGGAACCACACACACACACACACACACACACACACACACACACACACACACACACACACACACACACACATATATATATATATATATATATATATATATATATATATATATATATATATAAATATACTGACTCTGAAATTGCACTACAGTAGGGAAAGGGGAAAGTCTCCAATCCCTACTTTTCAAATATATTTATTGAAAAACTGAAAGTAATTAACAGTCAGTGGACTTTCAGTCAGCAGTGTTATATTTATTTCTGTTTGACCAGTTACATTCTCAATTATGTATGTATATATTATTATCTAAAGGAGTACCTGCTCTATAGGTACTATATATGTTTGAGGAAAATGTGTCATTCTATGAGCTTATCATGTAAGCATTATAAACAATCACAAACTGTGTGGTCAAGTTTTGAAAAGTTTTGATAAAGGAATAGATTTATAGTGCAAGGATGCAAATTTGCTATTTTTATAGTTAAATAGATTTTGTAGGTATTGAAAAAGCGGAAATGATCTTAAAGGACCTTCCATGTTGGTTTACAATTTTTAAGAGCCTGCATGCCAACATGTCACTCACCAAATTGTTTTGAAAGTGCTTCTGAATAATATTAATTATCAGTAAGTATACTATAGGTAGATTATTTCATTACAATTTGCTGAGGGATTAGAAGGAGAGGCATAGTAAAATCCAAAATGTCTAACTTATTTAAGAATGGAAATGAAGTCAAGTTGATCATTCTGTCATTCAGTCCTACGTCTAGGTTGCATACTATTAGGTGGAAATAAACAGACTTAATTTCAGAGTGTACCAATTTACCACTAGATTTTCTAGAATTTGAGGAAAGTTATAAAACATTATTAAATGAAGCTGCTAGGCCAAATTACAACCTAAATATGTGTTCATGTAGAGTATGTGAATCATGGATAATTAAAAAAAATATGGGATATAAGAAAGTAAACATAAGTCAAACAGATGTCAAAATGTATTTTGCTGGTTTAATTAGGTGCTATCAGTTTGATAAACAGTTCTAGTTACTTTGCAATACCATGCAGAACTTTCAATTTAGATTTAAATATTAAGGCTGGGATATATAGACTAATGTTGAGCTGGTAAACATCACTAATTTCAAGGAAGCCATTGTGTTGAGCTAATCAGACATGTATTAGGCATGGACTAGAAGTGGCAGACTGAGCAAATATCCCCATAACTTAAGGAAAGAAGAGAAGGAAGAAGGAGAAGTGATGATGGGATAGGCAGTACTAGGCTGCCATATGGCTGGGGCAGGGCTACAGGAGGATGTGTTATTAATGTGACTGAGTTTGCATTGAAGACTGGCTAGTGCAGCTGAATTAATGTACGTTTGCATGAAAAATGTATCTCATGAAATGCAAGAAAGGCAGCATGATAGACACTAAATTGACCATTGTGAGTATGCATAGTAAAGTGTCAGCCTATTTTTCAAATTTATTATTTTTTTATTTTATTTTTTTAATATCTTTTTCTTGACTAGTTTAGTCGCCTCTTTTTGGGGTGGTATTTATTCTACAAGGGGACATTTGACTAGGGCTTCAGGGAACTTCAAAGGCCAGCATAGGTAGATCCACTGTTTAATATGAGGTGCAAAGCACTAGAGACAGATAATGTCCCAAAATTAGAACAAAACTCAAACTAGTTTCGGCTCATGCCTTCATCAGTGAGTAAAAAACATACATTTGGCTAACAACCCAGTCATCCATTTATATAGCTCCTAGCCAATAGGAATTAAGCCATTATTTAAAGGCAAAATATGCAGAGAAACTGTAATCCTGATAAGGAAAAAATAAGGAACGATATACATTTGTGGCCAAATATTCAAGATAAATGATGATACATATTAAATGTAAGACATGATAACACAGTGTGTAAACATAATATAAGAGACCTTGGTCTGAAAATACAGAAGTTTTACAACCCTAAAAAATGAATGCGTACTAACAAAAGTTGCATATGTCAGAATAATTGTTGATAGCAACCTGAATAATAAAGTATATACACAGTATACATGTGCCAACAATTGTTAATCAAGATGGTGGGAACTAGTCATAAATGGTCATTCAATCCTGGTGGAAATAATGCCCCAAGATGTGTGATCCAATATTTTTCTTTATGACTAAGTATGCTTTGCCATCCTAGTTGGTTGTGTCTGTTTCCCGTAATTTTATCTATAATAGTAAACATAAATTTTGCAGTGGGATGTTTAATGGTATGTAAGTATAAAGCATTGGACATTTTGTGATTACAAATGTCACTATGATGTTCCCCTATCCTGATTCTCAATGAACGTGAGGTTTTACCCACATAAAATGAACTGCATTGACAAGTGGCCAAATAAAATACCCATCTGGTGGAACAGTTACCGAAGACTCTGAAATCATATACTCTACTGGTGTTCGAGCTGGTAAATTGTTTAAGCTGGTTAACTTGAGCACATGAAATACAATGTCCACATGGAAACGTCCCCAATAACTTATCCCCTGTAATAGTGAGTTGCTTGTATTTTGCTCCACCACTCTCCCTTTGTTTATAATGAGAAAACAAAGTTCCCAATGTTTTCCCTCTCCTAAATGAGAATGAACATTGGTTATCAAGAATCCCCCTCAAATAGTCATTGGCTAACAAGATATTCCAATTGTTATTAATAGCTTTTCTAACAATTTGATGATTTTTACCCAACGTGGTAATGAGCCTTATTTGGTCACTCTTCGGATTCTTGCTCCGTTCCTTATATTCCAACAATATATGCCTGTCCTGTTTATCTGACCACACTCAGGCAAATTCAATGTCAAAAGTGGAGTATCCTCTGTCCAAAAATCTAGTTTTTAAATCAACTTTCGCATGTGTATAATCCACATCTGAGGAATTAACCCTACATATTCTCAAATATTGAGATTTGGGGATGTTGCAGATGGTGTGGCATGGATGCATACTGAAAGCATGTAACAATGAGTTAAATTGGGGAAATTTACGATGGATCTTGGTGTTAAGTGTATTATTCTTGTTTCGATACACTGTGACATCTAAAAAGTCAATTTGATCCCTGTGCGATGTAATTGAAAATTCAATTCCCCAGATATTGTTGTTAAGATATTCCAAAAATTCGTGAAGGTAATCAGTATCTGCACGCCACACCATCCAACAATCATCTAAATATCGCCGCCATATGTCCATTTCTACAAGATATATATTGTGAAGGGGACTGTAAATCAGGCATTCTTCCAGGTAGGCCATGAAAAGATCTGCATATATTGGGGCAAATGACGCCCCCATGGCCGTACCCTGTAGTTGCCAATAACAGTCCCCTTGAAAGTAGAATACATTTTTATTAAGGACATGTTCAGACATACAGATCAGCAATGTGTTGAAACCTGGTGGGTATAGTTCAGCTTTGTTTAGCCAATGCTCTAAAGCTTGAAGCCCTGCCCAATGTGGTATACTGGTATATAAAGATTTTACATCCAATGTACACATCAACCATTCCGGCTCAAGCTGAGTGTCATCAATTATTTTCAAAAATGGTGTCGTATCCTGAATTCTTGCCCTAACATGTGAAAGTAAAGGTTTAAGATGTTGAGTTAAGAATACAGAGAGTGGTTCTGTAAGTGAGCCATGGCCAGAAACAATGGGCCAACCCAGAGGATGTGTAATAGATTTATGTATCTTCGGAAGCAAGTATAGAATTTGTTTGGAAGTATCTTTAACCTGAAGATGTTGAACAGTTTTTGGGGTGATGATACCCTCATCTAATGCAGCTTGTAAGAATAAATCTATCTCCTGTTTGAATTTACAGGTGTGGTCAATACCCATGTGCATATAACAATGAGAGTCCGACAATTGTCGTAGACCCTCCTGGACATAATAATCCATATTCAAAATGACCACCGCTCCTCCCTTATCCACTTGAAGAATGGCTATATCATGGTTTGATCTTAATTCCGACAATGCCACCCTTTCATCGGAAGTAATGTTGTCTGAACAAACTTGGCCCTCAAAAAGTGGAAAATGTAGATCTTTGAGTACGGCCTGTTGGAAGATTGCTACATTTTTATTCATGGGGGGCTGAAATGTGGATTTATGGAAAACAAAATCAGAAGATCTTTGAGTGTTTGAATTGTCCTGTTCAGAAAAAAATATCCTAAGATTGAGTCTACGACAATAATCAATCACATCTAATGAAATTTGATATTCGTCAGAGAAAAGACTAGGAACAAAGTTCAATCCTTTATTCAATACTTGATGTTGATCATCCGTAAGAACATAATCAGATAAGTTAAGGACATTATCAAATTGTGTATTCATTATTTCAGTAGAGCCTGTATCAGTCCTGTCATAGAGTCTGTGCCTATTTCTGTTTGTATGTTTCCTCCCCCCTCTGGGTTGTCTCCCATGCCTAAAGGGTATTGGGTATTAGTTTTCTTTTTAAGGGGTGAGTTGACTGTTGTACCAGTTTCACTGTCAGTATAAGATGACTCCTCCCCTGAAGTACTGGTGTGAAATTGGTCTCTATTTTTTAGTATAGACCTTGGTCTTTTTCTGGTCCTCCCTCTGGAAATACCAGTGACATTGTCCTGAAATCTCACTGTTCTCTGTGTTTGAAACGGATGTCCCTTGTCATAATCATTGACATCTCTGTTAAATTTTTTAATTTTTCTCTCTTTGACAATCTTGTCATATGTTGTGAGTTCCTTAGACAACCTATCTAACAATTCCTTATACTTAGTACTGGACTGATGTTTCTTACACTCATGACTCAAGTCTTTTACTTCTGATAAGCAAGCATCTATCGTCCTTTCATAATATGAAGCTAATATTTTTACAAAAACGATGGATCCCTCTCTGAGTGCTTCATCCCATTCATCAGTAAGCCTCTGTTCAGACCTGCCTACTAAAGGGTGAAGTTTAATACGAAGGCCTCTTGGTGCCATGTTTTTGTGAAGATAGGCTTTAAAAAGCCTCAGATGCCAAATATTGGCACTCAGGCCTTTCAATCCTTTTTCAAGGTTGCGAAAAGCCAATTCACAACCATCTGTGGTATTAGAAACCAATTGGCTTGGGTTGTTGCTTGGGTTATGGTCAAGACCAAAAATGCCCAAATCCTCCCTATCAGCACACAACCCATCCAAGATTTTGTCCAAATCCATAGTATTGATCTTATAGGTTGTCCAAGGAACTCACTGAGATTGTCAATTATATGACATTCAGGAAAATATGATAGAGGCAGGACCAGAAAAATACCTAATATGTCCCACTAATACCTGGACCAAAAAATGACCAGATTTACTTAATATAATATAAAGCCAATTCCACAAAAGAATTAATAAAAGAACGGGAGGTAGTCAAAAAACTGAAAGTATAAAACAGTCCACTATAATCAAAGGGTGCACTTTATATAGAAAGTAATGCAATTATAGGACATATATGCATGACTTATTATATAGATAGTATGAATGTTAACCAGCTATTCCTGCACAAGCTGGGTATGGGTAGATCTTGTCTGATCTAGATCATATAGGTAAAAAATAAACTATATATATATATATATATATATATATATATATATATATATATGTCTACGGATAATGGTTGACCCTACACTCGGATGTACATAAGCCAAAATAACAAAACCAGACCATCAGAATGTACTGTAGAGAACCTCATGTTACCTGTATAAATCCCAAAATTCTGTAACATAGGATATTGGTTACTTTCCTTATAAATACTAGGTGATAATCAATGTGGGTATAAAATGGCCCAACTGACAGTTTGGACCAAAATAACAATCACTCTAAAGTTGTAATAAACCAGCGATTGTAATAAATATCAAATAATTTGTGAAGAGTTAGTGTGGAAAAAACATGTACACAATACCTAGATGGTAAAGCAGTATTCCAGCCAGATGATAGGTGTAATCCAGGTGTTTCCTGTATAAAATGTTTGTTTGAAAGATACAAAGAAAAAATACCAAAAACAAAATCTGATGTCTAAAGGCTGGATATGTATGTGTATTCATACAACCAGCTCTTGTGTAAATCAGGCCTTAGTCTAAACTATATAGCCACAATTGTGGTGAAACTATTCATGGTATTCAAGAAACCCATAATGATTCCAGTAAAACAGATATGCTAGTGGTATAAAAATTAACAGCCCTATAGGCCAAATAGGTTACAATAATCATAAATATGGTATTAATAACTGTTTTTATCTAAGACTGGCCAATGCTTATGTTAGAAAAGCCAAGAGTTCATAAAGAACTTGTTACACAAGGAACTTTTTAATAATAACAACTTACATCAAATAACATCGTTAGAAATACCAAGTCTTAAAAAACCTGAGAGAGGAATATGTAACCAAAAGATACTCACTAGTATAAATGTCTAAACCACATAAATATGTTGTTTGTATCCTACAGGGTGATGTGATTATGTAAGTAATTCCCTAAAAATTAACATACACCACTAAATATAGTCGTAGACAAAATAAAATTCTCCACAATGTGTATATTGTTATGGAGATCCAGGCCTGACTATCCTTAAATGTCTTTGAAATTATTGCGAATATAGCTATATGCGCAAACAAACATTATATAATTGTATATCACCCAGTACGAATTGCATATCCAAAATTAGTATAGGTTTAGAGATTGGTTATGCCCCAAATAAACATACAATCTCCAAGTCCCGTTCAGCTTCTGGTACCTTATATGTCAACCAAGAATTGCAAAAAATATGTACATTCCTGAAGAAAATGTATACAACTAAATATGGTCTTAAACTTTGTTAAAGTCTCCAAAAATGTGTAGAATCCCGTTAGAATATAAACCTAACTAACATATAGTTAAGGTAATCGCGCATGTATAATAATGCGAAAACACTTTTACGTTCAATCAGTACATATATCTGGAATGTACAAAATACAAAAATCTAGTCCAAAGAAAGTTAAATTGGGCTATAATTGTCCACAATGTTCACCAACAGACTAGAAAGTCCCATACAGTTCAAAGTGTATTGCGTTGAAACCGGAAAGTCCAAAAAGTTGTAAAAAATCCTATGAATAAACTCACGAACATCCAGAATGTTATATATATATGATGCAATACAATCCACTTCGTCAAAATCCTAAGAAACGTATGGAAGCCTTGCGTCGTAACCCTCGATTAGAAGTAAATGTAAAAAAACACTTGTAGGTACCATTCAAATAGTCAATGCCAAGTATTGGAATCAGGTTCAATTGTTGCGACACCATCTACATCGCCCCAAGTCAAAAGTAAACATGTGTGGCATGTCTCGTAACCCAATAAGAAAAAATACAAAAAAAATTATCCTGAACCAAACAGAAGAATGTAGGGTGTGAGACCAAAAAATCAGTACCTGTGTCCAAATAAAGTCTTACACTTAGGCCTTGCAAGACAGTTATGTCTCCAATGTAGAAAAAGACACCCTTTAATCTGTTAATCCAAAGCTGTGAGCTTTTATTAAGGAACTGGATACCAAAACGAACTGTTGAGTCATCAATTCGGAAAATTTTCATCCAAAACGACCAGGTAAAAAGACCAAATTGCTACCTCAAGGAAGGAGCCATCTCCTGCAAACAGTGAAACTGGAATGCCAACAGCAAGGTAAAGGAAACCAAGCTAGACAACAATCCTCGCATGTACGACATGCACAGCCAACCAAACTTGAAAGAAACACCAAAGGCCAGCATAGGTAGATCCACTGTTTAATATGAGGTGCAAAGCACTAGAGACAGATAATGTCCCAAAATTAGAACAAAACTCAAACTAGTTTCGGCTCATGCCTTCATCAGTGAGTAAAAAACATACATTTGGCTAACAACCCAGTCATCCATTTATATAGCTCCTAGCCAAAAGGAATTAAGCCATTATTTAAAGGCAAAATATGCAGAGAAACTGTAATCCTGATAAGGAAAAAAGAAGGAACGATATACATTTGTGGCCACATATTCAAGATAAATGATGATACATATTAAATGTAAGACATGATAACACAGTGTGTAAACATAATATAAGAGACCTTGGTCTGAAAAGACAGAAGTTTCACAACCCTAAAAATTTATTGCGTACTAACAAAAGTTGCATATGTCAGAATAGTTGTTGATAGAAACCTGAATAATAAAGTATATACACAGTATACATGTGCCAACAATTGTTAATCAAGATGGTGGGAACTAGTCATAAATGGTCATTCAATCCTGGTGGAAATAATGCGCCAAGATGTGTGATCCAATATTTTTCTTTATGACTAAGTATGCTTTGCCATCCTAGTTGGTTGTGTCTGTTTCCTGTAATTTTATCTATAATAGTAAACATATATTTTGCAGTGGGATGTTTAATGGTATGTAAGTATAAAGCATTGGATGACACCAAAAAAGTATAAAACAGTCCACTATAATCAAAGGGTGCACTTTATATAGAAAGTAATGCAATTATAGGACATATATGCATGACTTATTATATAGATAGTATGAATGCTAACCAGCTATCCCTGCACAAGCTGGGTATGGGTAGATCTTGTCTGATCTAGATCATATAGGTAAAAAAATAAACTATATATATATTTATATATATATATTTCTATGGATAATGGTTGACCCTACACTCGGATGTACATAAGCCAAAATAACAAAACCAGACCATCAGAATGTACTGTAGAGAACCTCATGTTACCTGTATAAATCCCAAAATTCTGTAACATAGGATATTGGTTACTTTCCTTATAAATACTAGGTGATAATCAATGTGGGTATAAAATGGCCCAACTGACAGTTTGGACCAAAATAACAATCACTCTAGAGTTGTAATAAACCAGCGATTGTAATAAATATCAAATAATTTGTGAAGAGTTAGTGTGGAAAAAACATGTACACAATACCTAGATGGTAAAGTAGTATTCCAGCCAGATGATAGGTGTAATCCAGGTGTTTCCTGTATAAAATGTTTGTTTGAAAGATACAAAGAAAAAATAACCAAAAACAAAATCTGATGTCTAAAGGCTGGATATGTATGTGTATTCATACAACCAGCTCTTGTGTAAATCAGGCCTTAGTCTAAACTATATAGCCACAATTGTGGTGAAACTATTCATGGTATTCAAGAAACCCATAATGATTCCAGTAAAACAGATATGCTAGTGGTATAAAAATTAACAGCCCTATAGGCTAAATAGGTTACAATAATCATAAATATGGTATTAATAACTGTTTTTATCTAAGACTGGCCAATGCTTATGTTAGAAAAGCCAAGAGTTCATAAAGAACTTGTTACACAAGGAACTTTTTAATAATAACAACTTGCATCAAATAACATCGTTAGAAATACCAAGTCTTAAAAAACCTGAGAGAGGAATATGTAACCAAAAGATACTCACTAGTATAAATGTCTAAACCACATAAATATGTTGTTTGTATCCTACAGGGTGATGTGATTATGTAAGTAATTCCCTAAAAATTAACATACACCACTAAATATAGTCGTAGACAAAATAAAATTCTCCACAATGTGTATATTGTTATGGAGATCCAGGCCTGACTATCCTTAAATGTCTTTGAAATTATTGCGAATATAGCTATATGCGCAAACAAACATTATATAATTGTATATCACCCAGTACGAATTGCATATCCAAAATTAGTATAGGTTTAGAGATTGGTTATGCCCCAAATAAACATACAATCTCCAAGTCCCGTTCAGCTTCTGGTACCTTATATGTCAACCAAGAATTGCAAAAAATATGTACATTCCTGAAGAAAATGTATACAACTAAATATGGTCTTAAACTTTGTTAAAGTCTCCAAAAATGTGTAGAATCCCGTTAGAATATAAACCTAACTAACATATAGTTAAGGTAATCGCGCATGTATAATAATGCGAAAACACACTTTTACGTTCAATCAGTACATATATCTGGAATGTACAAAATACAAAAATCTAGTCCAAAGAAAGTTAAATTGGGCTATAATTGTCCAGAATGTTCACCAACAGACTAGAAAGTCCCATACAGTTCAAAGTGTATTGCGTTGAAACCGGAAAGTCCAAAAAGTTGTAAAAAATCCTATGAATAAACCCACGAACATCCAGAATGTTATATATATATGATGCAATACAATCCACTTCGTCAAAATCCTAAGAAACGTATGGAAGCCTTGTGTCGTAACCCTCGATTAGAAGTAAATGTAAAAAAACACTTGTAGGTACCATTCAAATAGTCAATGCCAAGTATTGGAATCAGGTTCAATTGTTGCGACACCATCTACATCGCCCCAAGTCAAAAGTAAACATGTGTGGCATGTCTCGTAACCCAATAAGAAAAAATACAAAAAAAATTATCCTGAACCAAACAGAAGAATGTAAGGTGTGAGACCAAAAAATCAGTACCTGTGTCCAAATAAAGTCTTACACTTAGGCCTTGCAAGACAGTTATGTCTCCAATGTAGAAAAAGACACCCTTTAATCTGTTAATCCAAAGCTGTGAGCTTTTATTAAGGAACTGGATACCAAAACGAACTGTTGAGTCATCAATTCGGAAAATTTTCATCCAAAATGACCAGGTAAAAAGACCAAATTGCTACCTCAAGGAAGGAGCCATCTCCTGCCAACAGTGAAACTGGAACGCCAACAGCGAGGTAAAGGAAACCAAGCTAGACAACAATCCTCGCACGTACGACATGCATGGCCAACCAAACTTGAAAGAAACACCAAAGGCCAGCATAGGTAGATCCACTGTTTAATATGAGGTGCAAAGCACTAGAGACAGATAATGTCCCAAAATTAGAACAAAACTCAAACTAGTTTCGGCTCATGCCTTCATCAGTGAGTAAAAAACATACATTTGGCTAACAACCCAGTCATCCATTTATATAGCTCCTAGCCAATAGGAATTAAGCCATTATTTAAAGGCAAAATATTCAGAGAAACTGTAATCCTGATTAGGAAAAAAGAAGGAACGATATACATTTGTGGCCACATATTCAAGATAAATGATGATACATATTAAATGTAAGACATGATAACACAGTGTGTAAACATAATATAAGAGACCTTGGTCTGAAAAGACAGAAGTTTCACAACCCTAAAAAATTAATGCGTACTAACAAAAGTTGCATATGTCAGAATAGTTGTTGATAGCAACCTGAATAATAAAGTATATACACAGTATACATGTGCCAACAATTGTTAATCAAGATGGTGGGAACTAGTCATAAATGGTCATTCAATCCTGGTGGAAATAATGCGCCAAGATGTGTGATCCAATATTTTTCTTTATGACTAAGTATGCTTTGCCATCCTAGTTGGTTGTGTCTGTTTCCTGTAATTTTATCTATAATAGTAAACATAAATTTTGCAGTGGGATGTTTAATGGTATGTAAGTATAAAGCATTGGACATTTTGTGATTACGAATGTCACTACGATGTTCCCCTATCCTGATTCTCAATGAACGTGAGGTTTTACCCACATAAAATGAACTGCATTGACAAGTGGCCAAATAAATTACCCAACTGGTGGAACAGTTACCGAAGACTCTGACATCATATACTCTACTGGTGTTCGAGCTGGTAAATTGTTTAAGCTGGTTAACTTGAGCACATGAAATACAATGTCCACATGGAAATGTCCCCAATAACTCATCCCCTGTAATAGTGAGTTGCTTGTATTTTGCTCCACCACTCTCCCTTTGTTTATAATGAGAAAACAAAGTTCCCAATGTTTTCCCTCTCCTAAATGAGAATGAACATTGGTTATCAAGACTCCCCCTCAAATAGTCATTGGCTAACAAGATATTCCTATTGTTATTAATAGCTTTTCTAACAATTTGATGATTTTTTACCCAACGTGGTAATGAGCCTTATTTGGTCACTCTTCGGATTCTTGCTCCGTTCCTTATATTCCAACAATATTTGCCTGTCCTGTTTATCTGACCACACTCTGGCGGATTCAATGTCAAAAGTGGAGTATCCTCTGTCCAAAAATCTAGTTTTTAAATCAACTTTCGGATGTGTATAATCCACATCTGAGGAATTAACCCTACGTATTCTCAAATATTGAGATTTGGGGATTTTGCGGATGGTGTGGCATGGATGCATACTGGAAGCATGTAACAATGAGTTAAACTGGGGATATTTATGATGGATCTTGGTGTTAAGTGTATTATCCTTGTTTCGATACACTGTGACATCTAAAAAGTCAATTTGATCCCTTTGCGATGTAATTGAAAATTCAATTCCCCAGATATTGTTGTTAAGATATTCCAAAAATTCGTGAAGGTAATCAGTATCTGCACGCCACACCATCCAACAATCATCTAAATATCGCCGCCATATGTCCATTTCTACAAGATATATATTGTGAAGGGGATTGTAAATAAGGCATTCTTCCAGGTAGGCCATGAAAAGATCTGCATATATTGGGGCAAATGCCGCCCCCATGGCCGTACCCTGTAGTTGCCAATAACAGTCCCCTTGAAAGTAGAATACATTTTTATTAAGGACATGTTCAGACATACAGATCAGCAATGTGTTGAAACCTGGTGGGTATAGTTCAGCTTTGTTTAGCCAATGCTCTAAAGCTTGAAGCCCTGCCCAATGTGGTATACTGGTATATAAAGATTTTACATCCATTGTACACATCAACCATTCCGGCTCAAGCTTAGTGTCATCAATTATGTAAACATGTAGAGGGTAACAGTGGTATTATAAAATATTGGGGACAACCAAAAACATGTTTTTTTTCCTTGTGGAAAAAATTATCATTTGATAAATAATTCTGATAAGAGGAAATCTTATATTTGAGGGGAAACAAGCCATGATGCAAAAAAGTGTGAATTGAAATGTTAAAAATGAAACAATATTGGGCATTTATGGAGGAATTGTAATGTAGAGAAAAGGAATGATGAAGAATGATGAATAAGGAAACAAAAGTGAGGAGAGCATATGAAGGATAAGTCCCTATAAAATATAAAGAGGGAGTAGGGAAGCAGGATCAGGGTAAAAATAAAGAGAAGGATAAAGAGGAAAATGAAACAGAAGGTAATATAGATGGAGGTTTTGAAGTAAGTGATGAAGAGGATATAAAATGGAAAATAGTGAAAGATAAAAAGAATTCTATTGGCAAAAGAGTAAGAGACAGAAAAATAAAGTCTAAATGGATAAGTGTAAAAGAGAAAAATAATGGAAATGGATAAGGCAAATGACATAAATACTTCAGATTTACTCAATTTATGGGAAGCTATAACATAGGCATGATGACAGCTTTATAGTGATTTCAGTCAGTATGAATAGCATTGAAAATATAAGTAAAAGACTAGGCATTCTACATCAGTGCAGTAAGTGTGTTGTTGACGTAATAGTATTGGAAGATGTATGACTTTTGACACAAGAAGAGAGATTACAAACAAAGAAACTGTGTGAAGGAGATATAATATGACACCTAGGAAAGGAACTATGTTCAGGCATAGCTGCACACTGAAGAAAATCAGTGAAAATATTGAACATTACATTGGCAATGATATTAAGATTAACTACAGTAGATAATCAAATGGCATAATCAGGTACAGTATGTAGAATTAGAGCATTGTATATCTGTGTTACTAGTAAAGAAAGGGAAATGTATTTCATAAAAAATTGGATTAGTTAATAATTAATATGAATATAATATTAACAAATGATTGTAACTGAGATTTGAAAGGAAAAAGAAGAAGAGTGGAAATGGTGTTAAGAAAAATTTTCAAGTTATAAAATTTGACAATTTAAAGATTTGTAATAATAATTTGTGGGCATATAGTTGAGGTATATATATGTTGGAAATAAATTATTTGATTATATTATAAGGTTTAAATATAGCTAAATGAAAGATACCTACAATAGGCTTTACAGATCACTCAGTCATATGGATATAAATACAATAAAATAAGGAGTATATCAGATTGGGAAAAGGAATAAAATGAATAAATCAGAAATTATGAGATAAAAATGAATTTATGGAAAGATCACATTTTCACTAGCATATAGTACAAAAACTGGTCTGAGTGGTGGCTAGCTTTGAGAGAAAAATATAAAAAAGTTTTTCTTTTTTTTTTAGAATTACAGTCAGAGATAAGAAAAGTAGGAAAAAGCTAATTATAAAACAATGTGTATGGATGCTTTAAAGGATTTTGAAAGGAATGACAGAGAATATTATGTGGCAGAATGGAAAATTTATGAAAAGATTCAAGAGAATATTAAATAATTAAAAAGTACACCAGACACCAAAAATCACTAAGAAGTCCACAGGTACCCTGAATATGGAATGGAGACTCCACGCAGTAGTGCAAGAACATGAGTTTATTCAGCAGACAAGACACACTTTAACACTGTACACACACACTACGCTTTCATTTCAATTACTTCTTGAGATGCGGATTGAATCCTATCAGAATGCTTTTATAATGCCTCCAATACAAAAATTCCATCAATTAACCTATCACAAGGAGAGAGAGAGCTGACTTAATTAATACAGAAGTTAATAAACAAATTACTATAAGTTCATATAGGGTATTAGTTTAAAAGTGCACAAAATCAGAAAATACATTTATTAATTTAATAATTTAATAATTTAGTAGGAAACATAAGCTCTATCTCAAAAACACAATAAATTTAAATGAAAATCCAGTAATAATAAACTTCATAAAATAATATTAAGAATGTTAAAAAATCCATTGCTAAGAACACTCATATTAATTCATAATAAAAGGACATAAAGCTTCATCTAGTGGTGTTTACCAGCAATGCAACTAAAAACAGTTAAACCCATTCATGCTTTCACTAATTCACTAATGCTTTATACAGATACAAGCAGAAATGTATTAATGCAAAGGGCAAGTTTTTTGTCATTGAAAGTGTGAAAATGGATGGTAGGGTGGTTTATGGGAGGAGACATTGGAATACAGGGAGCTATGGTGGCAGATCACCCTTCAAGCTAACAAATATCCAGGGTTGAATGATCACATTTTGATAACCCCTGTCCTTAAATTAAGGTCTGCTAAGCTGTAAGTCATTGTCTCTTCCAATCTGGAATGTACTGGATTTATGAAATAATTTTTTTTTTTTAACATTATGTGTATTTTTTGACTGAGGATTTTACAGTTGTTATTCTTCCTTTAGAACAATGGTGTTTTTAAATATTTAAATATATGAATTAAAACAAACATTTATTTATTTATATAGTTCTGAACATCTGTCTCAATATCCCATCATTTTCAATACTGCTTGGACAAAAAGATAGTGCCTCGTGGTTTACGGGTATTCAATATCCCAACTCAAGGCAAGCAATACCCAGAGTTACTATCAAGATGGCAACAACTCAATTTAGAGGTAAGCGGCAAATATATGCAGCTGCTTGTTGACTTTTTTCATCCTGAAGAGGACCGACTTATTGCTGAGATAAAACAACGAGTACATTTTTAGTAACTTTGCTGACAGAATTGTTCATCCGCTTTTTGAGAGTTTACTTGACGGAATAGCGGCATTTGAACGTAAGTTGTTACAACAAAAGAAAATTAAAATCATGAGAGACACTAATGACTTTAAACTGGGCCACATATTTATGTGGCCCAGATATGGGCAAACCCTAGAGACTGTGGTACAAAATGACTCTAGAAATGACTGTAATGGTTTGAATGTCAGAGGAAGATCTTTGAATGTCTGTAATAATGAAGTGAATGTACCTGTTAAAGCTCATACTGTCAGTGAAAATGGTTTAAATGTATCTGTTAACATTGATACACTTGAGAGTAATATACAGTCAGTATTGGCCACCGACACAGACAACTCAGCTTTATTAAGACCTGAGACTAACTCCTCCAATGAGCTAGACAGTATAGGAGCACAACAAGGGTCTAATTTATACCCTAATGTTGTGGTTGAAAATAAAATATCATCACTTGAACCAGTAGTCAACTGAAGGTTAATACCTTTAAATCTTTTCAGGGACCTACTAGCTCAGGTGAAGGGACTTTTGTCCCTTTTCCCCTACCTATAAGAGAAGAAAAAGGGGGGAGACAGAACCAGTCCATCAGCCGGGGATGACAAAAATGCAAACACTCAGGGGAGTACAATCACAAACAGACACTCAAGAAGATGTGGGGAAAAGCAATAAACCATTAGTTATGAATATATCATTGTATAGACTCTCACGTGAAGAGGAAAATGTACTGTCCAAAGGTCTAAACTTCATTCCTACTTGCAGAAGTAGATCGACGGATACCATTTTAGATCTAAAACTATTCTGCCGAAATATCATGCTTAGGTTAGCATTTGGTGACAGTAAAAAGCAGGATGAACCTTTGCCTTTATCAATGACCACCTTGTTTTCTTTAAAACGTCTGAGCAATTATATTCCTACTAATTATTCTTTAGTGGAAGCTTATATGAAGCTTATTGAGGATGAATTATTTAAATTTTATGACAATGCAGCTTCCAATTCCAGTCATAAAAGAAAACATAATTTGACCGACAGAGAAAAGGTAGCATTGAAACAACTATAAGATAATGATACCATCATAATTAAACCTGCTGACAAAGGTGGCATGGTTGTGGTCATGGATAGTACTTTTTATTTAGAGTCTATGTCAGAGTTACTGAGTGATGTTCAATTCTATACCAAAATAACTGTTAGTGATGTACATAGAATTATGCACACTGTTCATCACTCAATACAAGATGTATTTGAGGGTTCTCTTATTTCTAAAGAAACATTTGGCTATTTGCATGTCATCAATCCCCTTATTCCCATTATACAGGGGCTTCCAAAAATTCATAAAAACCCAACCAAACCACCCATGAGACCCATTGCAGCTGGTGGTGGCTGGGTTACAGAACCCCTTTCAGTTTATGTGGAAAAACATCTCAGACCCGTCATTGATTTGAATAAAGTTGTCTTGAAAGATTCTAAACAGTTTCTTATAGATCTTTATGAATGTGTTAATGATGTTTTTGATTTAAGTAATGTAATTTTTGTCACTCTTGATATACAATCTTTATTCACAGTTATACCTAATGAACTTGGTATACAATTTGTTCATGAATACTTGACTCAACATAGCACTTTTTCTCCTGTTCAGGTTGATTTGATAACTTTTTTTTAGAGCACGTGTTAGAGAACAACGTATTTACATTTAATGATAAATTATATATACAACGACATGGCGTCGCCATGGGTACTCCATGCGTGAACAGCTATGCAAATATGTTTCTGGCACATTGGGAAGGGACAACACTCAGCAACCTTTGTGAATTTAAGACACATGTTTTATTTTATTGTCGTTTTGCAGACAACCTTTTTAAGTTATGGGAAGGCAGCCCAGGTGAACTCATGAGTTTTCATAATATACTCAATAATATGCTAGAGTGCTTGAAATTTACAATAAATTGGTCTTATGACAGAATAGAATATTTAGATCTGTACATAGAAAAACTAGGGAATGGGCTAATTAATACTGGTGTGTTTCGCAAGTCATGTTACAGGAACACCTATCTACTGAGATCTAGCATGCATCCAGGATATGTTTTTAAGAATCTTATAAGAGGTCAAGGAGTCAGAATCTCTAGACTGAATGCTATGGATGAATGTTTTTTTT
This sequence comes from Protopterus annectens, assembly GCF_019279795.1. NCBI lineage: Eukaryota > Metazoa > Chordata > Ceratodontiformes > Protopteridae > Protopterus > Protopterus annectens. The sequence goes on along the minus strand of NC_056728.1, from coordinate 1,888,989,070 downwards.
GAAGAGATTTCTGAACTAAAAGATAAACTTTCATCTAGAGGTTATTCTGCAAATGAGATATCACAGCACTTAGCAGATATTCAGTCTCTATGTGATGGTAGAGCTGTCCCCTACTTTGGAACATATAAAGAAGTATCTAGAGACCTTGATGCCAATAACTCCTGCTTCTTGAAAGTTCCATTATATTATACAATGGACAATAAAGAACTCACAGGAATTTTTAGTAAATATTGGTCTGTTCTGGCCGTGAATGAAGAAATCAGCAGGATAGTGGGTGATTATCCTAGATTTACATTTAGAAATAGGAAGAATCTGAAGAGATTATTATGCCACAAACTAGGCCACAAGCAAAAAGTGGTATGTTTAACAAGACTATGTGGCGCTTGCAATTTTTGTAAGTATATTGACAGCTCTGATAAGTTCCATCATCCAGACCTTGGTAAAGACTTTGTCTTTCAAATAGAGGCTAACTGTAAAACATCCAATCTTGTATGCCTTGAGGAATGTCAATTTTGCCACTCTTTTTACGTTGGCAAAACAAATAGGTGTCTCAGTGACAGGATTAGGGGGCATACCTACCATATAAGGAAATGCTCAGAACATAATGCTCTAGCCAAGCATGTAGCTCATCTTGGCGATGACCACCATTTTCTGTTCAGAGTAATTGAAACTATTCCTGCCAGCATTAGAGAAGGAGATATTAGGAATCACACAGAATTTAAAGAAAACAATTGGATTATTATTCTCAGGGCCGATAGAGGACATGGCCTGAATGAAAGGGCTACTATAAAACCATTACTTAAAAAATGCAGACTTCCAAAGTAATACAACTGGGGGATTTCTTGCCATTTCTCAGCATGCTTTTGTAATAGAGTATGTTTCCCATAAATAGATTTACACACATTCATATATATATATATATATATATATATATATATATATATATATATATGTGTGTGTGTGTGTGTGTGTGTGTGTCTTGTATATGTTTTTGAACATCTGCCTCAATATTTTCTGTTATATATTATCTCAATATCAGGTTGTTTATTTTGTACTCTGACCTCTTTAAATGCCTTGTTTCCTTAATTCATGCATTTTTGTGATTGGCTACAATGTTTATATAAGATCGACCTTCACTTTTAATGGTTGTCAGTCTGAAGAAGCTCCTTAGTGAAAGCGCTTACTGTGTTATTTTAATAAATATTTTTATGAGTTTTAGTTATCTGGTGATACTTGGCTGCTTCGTTGCTATTGTTTTTCTACTTCATTTTATTTATCTTGCTTGTAACGGAGCACTTATCTCGTGGGGTTGTTACTTCTTGTTATATGGTTTAACCTTTATTTATATAGTTTGTTTTTAAAGTAATTTAATATAATTTATGTATTTTAAACATTCAAATATCCCCCAACATGAAATACATATAGCTTTTAATAGTGAATCGGTTTAACTGTTTTTAGTTGCATTTCTGGTAAACACCGCTAGATGGAGCTTTATGTCCTTTTAATATGAATTAATATATGATTTTCCTTAGCAATGGATTTTAAACATTCTTAATATTATTTTATGAAGTTTATTATTACTGGATTGTTATTTATATTTATTGTGTTTTTGAAATAGAGATTATGTTTCATATTAAAATTATTAAATTAATAAATGTATTTTCTGATTTTGTGCACTTTTAACTATGAACATATAGTAATTAGTTTATTAACTTCTGTATTAATTAAGTCAGCTCTCACTCTCTCCTTGTGATAGATTAATTGATGGAATTTTTGTATTGGAGGCATTACAAAAGCATTCTGATAGGATTCAGTCTGCATCTGAAGTAGTAATTGAAACAAAAAAGTAATGTGTGTAGCGCATTAATATGTGTCTTGTCTGCTGAATAAACTCGTGTTTTTGCACTCCTGCGTGGACTCTCCATTCCATATTCAGGGTCCTTGAGGACTTCTTAATATTAAATAATTGCTATTCGAACAAAGATATTATTTACAATGTAGAAAAGAGGAGGTATCAGCTTATTTGAGTAGCATATTTAAAGAAAACACTAGTAAAATAAGAGAAATGTAAGATGATAGGGGAGAGGTAAGAAGATCTCAGAAGCAAATTATGATTATCATAATAAATTACATAAACAAAATGTTTTAAGATAGAAAGTGTGTATAAGAAAAAGAATAGCATGTTAAAAAATTAACAACTGAACAAGAAAATAAGGAGATGGAAATGAGATTCCCTTATATTAACTAAATAAAGTACTTAGACAAGTTTATTTACAGTCAGTTTCAGGATGGGATGCCAATTTTATAAGACTTTTACAGACCGGCAGAAAAAATACTTCTTAAAAGTTATGAATGAGTGGTTAAATTAATGTTTTATGTATACATTTTTAGGCAGTTGTATACTAAAATGAGTGTGGAAAAAAATAAGATAAAAATAAAATTAAAAACTGGAGACCTATGATATTCAACAATTCAAATAAGATTTTTATGAAAATAATTCAGGAGAAAATCAAAAGTAAAATGAAAAGTATTATGGAAGATAGCATATATAGTTTAAAGGGAAAATGATACAAGGAATTATTATTCACAGTAATGGAAATTGTGGATTATATTATAAATAGGACTGATGAGACTAAGATCATGCTAGGAGGTATAAATAAAGCTTTTGATAGAGTACAACATGAACTTTTGTGGACAATTATGGAAGAGTATAACATTAAAAATTAAGAGTGCATGCTTTTCTGCATAAAACAAAAATAAAGTAAGACATTTAGTAAATTTATGGTTAAGCAAAGAAATAGATATAAAGAATGCCATATGTCAAGGATGTCCTAGGAATAGTATATTATTTGTATTAGTTAGGAATGTATTAGTCAGAGATACAAATCTATAAATGAAAGACGCTACTTATATTACTAATGATGGGATAAAAATTTCAGTTCTGTTTACTTATGCAGATGATATTATATTGATTAAGAGAAACAAAGTCTGGACGAAAGAAGTTATATATTATGTTTCACCTTAAGTTATATGATATATATGTGTGTGTGTGTGTGTGTATATAAATATATACATATACAATGCATACATATATATATATATATATATATATATATATATATATATATATATATAAATATATACATATACAATGCATACATATATATATATATATATATATATATATATAATACATACATATATATATATAGATATATAAAATGCATACACACACACACACACACACACACACTCACACACACACACATATATATATATATATATATATACACAAATATCTACATATATATATATATATATATATATATATATATATATAAAGAGAGAGAGAGAGCAAACTTTAAATATAATAGGCATAACATTAAATAAAGAACATGTAAAGGACTGGGTGATATAGAATAGACAGGAGGAATATATTTTTCATTGAAAGAAATCTATGTGTTAGGAATAAGATTTGGTGGGAAAAAATGTAATTGAGGAACAATGGAATAGGATACTAGATGAAATAAAGGAGTATTTTTTGTGGAAAACATACAAACTATCATTTAATAAATAGCTTTATTTGATTTGTTTAGTTATACTGGGAAAGATTGCATATTTATCTAGTTTCTATATGTTGCCAATAATCTATGAAAAGGAAATACTACAAATATTTTTTATATGGGATTCAAGATTAAATCCAGTAAAGAGAGGGGCCTTATGCTTAGACAAGGATGATGGTGGGTTAGCATTAATAAACTTATTTGATTATGCTGCTTCTCTGAATTTGTATAACCTTTTGTTCTGGATACATGGTGAAAATGAAAAGTTGGTAGTAAATTTGCTAAAGTACAAATATAGGTGGCACTGGGATATGTTAAACAATTCAAAAGAAGAACTGTATATTATCAAGAAAATATTTATTTTATAGAAAACACAAATTGATGAAACAGAAAAGGAGATGAGTGTGGTATAAAAATATCATGATACAATATTATTATGTTAATCCTTGGGTGAGCTAGTGAATGAAAAATGTAATGCTAAAAAATACAAAAAGCATGGTGTAATAAGTAATTAGAATGTTGAGATTTTTTATGGAGATTAGTGATTAATAAATTACCAGTAAAGGGAAATATGTCCTATAAAAAATCAGTGAAAGAGTCTGTATATTTTGCAGTAAAGAGGAAACTACAGACATGTTTTACAATGCATAAAGGGTGCAAAATTGCAGGAAAAAAGTGTATAAAGAAAATATCTTTAAAATATAAAGGAGGTAAATGAAATGTATATGGATATGATTATGTATGGATATTATAGCCATAAAAATAAGGAAAATGTTAGTAAAAATAGAGAAAAGAAAATGTTATGTTGTGTGGACCATTTGGAATGAAAGGCTAAATGAAATCATATTTAATGGTAAATGGAGCCTAGCATTAATTAAAAAAAATAGATGGTGGTTGTAGAAAAAGGAGTGGGAGTCAAATAAGATGATGAAAACAGAAGTTTAACATAATAATGAGCAGTGAGATATCTAGAATTGCATGACAATAACCAGAAGAAATGAAAGTTTGTACACGGTATAAATATGTAAGTTTGTAATAGTACTGTACATAATGTCTTTTCTTTTAAATAAGAAACCCCTACTCTTTTCAATAAGTGCCATGGGATCTTTTATATCTACTTGCCTTATCACCGACTTAAGCAGATGGGACCTCAGTTTAGTGTCTCATCCAAAGAGTGACATCAACAAGAGTTCTGTACCTTCTTATATGCATTGCAATATTAGCAATCCAACTTCCTGTTATGGAAATAGAACCCACTGTCTTGAGGTAGTTGTGCTACCTGTTGCTCCACTAGGGAACACAGTAAAGTAGAAAATAGGTGATGAAAATGGAGGGGGGTAATTATTCTGTGCAGGGAATGAGTTCCCTTTGTAAGATTTATAAAGGAAGGGAAGACTGAGAATTTATTCCCAGATGAATGTTGAGGGGATAAAGAGACAAGATCAGGTAACAGGGGCACAAAGACAAACATAGTACAGAAACTCAGACAGCCAGAAATAGTACAGGCACAAAATTTGAGTAGGACAGAGGATAGGCACAGACATAAAGATGGTGGATGAACAAGAATGTGAAGGTTGGGAAATAAATAGAAAATGTGTAATTGCACACACAAGGCATGGAAAATACTAAGATGGTTATAGAGTATGGCCTTGTCATGACTGGATTTCAGGCTGTCCCAGATGGTCACTAGAACTGGCTCATCATCTGGATGGCTGGTTTTATGTCCTGGTTCCTCCCAGTGTGTCTCTGTGGTATCTAGAGTCTATTACTCAGGAGGAGGACAGACTAGAAATGGTGTGGGAATTGTGATGACATAAAGGCTTCTGTAGACACTCGTGGCAATCAGATTCCAGTGCTCAGATAAGGCAGTTTTCATAATTTCAGCCTATGTCCCATAGCAGGAAACAGGAGAAATGATATTTCAACTTAAGAATGAACCTGCAAGCTGTCCTAAAAACTATTGACCAATAACTTGTCTCCTGATGATGTATAAATGCTGACAGAGTTTATTGTTTTATGGAAAAAAACATAGTCTGACAATATAATAAAAGGGTAACAAAAGAAAGTCATATGGAACAAATGACCATTTCTTGTTAAATAAAATCATAATGCAGAATTGTAAAAAAGAGGATGAATTAAAGTAGGACATGGACGGATTACAAAAAAAGCATTTGACAGCATCCCACATTCATGGATAAAAGAGGGCCTACAGATTTATAAGATACATTCTACATTGATCAATGACATTAGAGTGGCCATGAAACAGTGGCAAACCACTTTGCAGCTAAATCATGATAAAGGACTAATTATTACCCCAGGGATAAAAATTCAAAGGGAGCTATTCCAGGGTGATTCTTTGTCACCACTGCTCTTTTGTCTTGCTTTTACCCAATAAAACTTTCTACTTAACAAATTTGACCATGGTTACAGTTTGGCTCCCAGACAACAATAAAGCAAAGACTTCTCATCTTCTTTTTGTAGATGATTTAAAACCATGTAGATCATCAGTTGAGGAGTTGAAAGCACAAGTGGAAGTGTTCAAAACTTTCTCAGATGTTATAAGAATGTCATTTGGACTTGATAAATGGGCAAAAACAGCCTTTAACACAGGAAAGCTGCAGCACTAAGAAAATATTAGTCTGGGACACAAATGTGGTATAAAGGAACTTGAGTAGGAGCCAGTGTATAAATATTTCAGAATTGATGAAGGATCAACAATTAAACATGAACAAATATGAACAAATTTCAGTAAAGAATATTTTAAAAGACTAAAATTATTACTGAAAAAAGCCATGACAGGTAGGAACTAAGTCCAAGCTATAAAACAATTTGCTCTTCCTGTTCTAACTTAAAGTTTTGAGGTGATTGACTGTCCTCAAAAGGTATTGGATCAGTCGGACAAGAAAACAAGAAAAATACTTCACACTTATCAAACGATGTATAAATATTAGTGTATACCAAGATTATATTCTGATGGAGGTATATGCCTCCTTGAAATTGATTACATATATATATCTGCAGTCATAGGACTGCATACGTATCTGCTGACCTTACCAGATCCAAAGAGAGTGAAAGTTTTGAAACATGAAGAGAACAAATCTGAGATTACTTCCCTGGAGAAACATATCAGTGTCACTTGAGAATGAAAACCAAACCAGAAGAAGACAAAAATCAGGCAGCAACTGAATATAGCAAAAAAAAAAAAAAAAAAAAAAAACAAACAAACAAAAGAAGGAATATAAGGAAAAGGGTCAGATGAGAAGGCAAGAAATGGGGAAAACCCATAATTATATTGCAAGCACAGAAATCTTCTGTAACAACCTCATGTCAATCAGGATCTGATGTGGGAATTGTGAAAGGTTAGTATTAGCATCCCAGGATATTGGACTACATTACTTTAAAAAGTCCATTGAACATGTGGGGAAACAGACAAATTCAAGTTCTGTAAAACAGAACTGGAAACAGTCATACATCTTCTTGCTGGGTGTAATACACTAGTGGCAGATGGCTTGTATACTGTAAAGCACAATAGTATAGCAAGACTGTTGCACTGGGGATTTTGCAAACATTACACTACTGAAGTAGCCGAGAAGCACTGAAACATGAGCCACAAAGCATTATAGAGAATTATGAAATTTATATTACATGGAATCCCGCTTTTCCAACAGTTCAAAAAAAGAGATGAGAGAAAATCAGATATAGGAAAGATGACAAAAGTAGCACTGATCATTGAAATTACTACACCAGAGACACAAAGTCATAAAATACCATGGTTTGCAGGCAGAAACAAGGGCAATGTGACAGAAGGATACCAGGGCAGTTCCAATAGTAGTAGGAAGAATGAGTCTCATAAAAAAACAATATACAATTCTACTTAGATATGTTACCGACACATGTAACTCCTTATCAATTGCAGAAGGAGCCATTACTGGGCACATTACCAGTGCTGCGAAGAGCACTTTTGGTTAATATCAGAGACTGAAATTATACTAATTTCGTGAATTTTAATCATACTTTGACTTAGGAATTGGGTACATTCCCATCATGGTAATAGAAACCCAAAATACTTTGAGAAATTAAACTAGTATTGTGATACTGATGGCAAGAGTACAGGGTTGTGATACTGCATTCAGACAGCAACTGCAGGACCTAATACATAAAGCAGGGCAACATGAGTTGTTGAAAATGGAAGATGTAAGTGTACATGCACAAACAGAACAGGATACATAGACTGCCTTGATCCACATGGGTGGGGCAAGAGGAATAAAGAAAGCAAGGATATTCTAGACTTTTGTCTGGCAAATGGCTTGTAAGTGGCCAACATATGGTTCAAGATTACATACAGGAGTGGCCAACATGTAACTCAGGTAGACTTCCTCCTAGAAAAGAAGAGCACTTGGGTAGAATTAGTGAATCCAAAGCCATCCCCAATAAAACAGTTAGCCTGAACATAAACCACTGATTGTCACAATCAGCTGCAAGCAGTAGTCAGAGAAGGCACTAAGGTCAGTAGAGACTAGGCCGAAGACCTGGAAGGTGAATGAGGTGAAAGCACAAGCATTCAAGGAAATTATCTGAGCTCTAGCACCTAAGGAAAAAGAGTAAATAGGTGGAGCCGAAGAGTTAAAGAAGAACAACAGCACATCAAAACACGTGAGAACTATAAAACAGGTATGTTGCTGAGGCAACTGTTGGCATAAGGCAAATAAGGAGATCTGGGTGTAGAATGAAGCCAGGAAGCAATTAAAAGAAGGACAGAGTATAGAAAAAAGAGTGAGATAGAAAGGACTGGCAAGACTAAGAAGGAATGCTGGTTGGTTATCAAAGAAGCTATGAAGGAGTTGCAGAATTGAGGAATGAGGCATTGCAGGCACTCTTCCATCTTCAGGAAAGTAACTTGGTAGATGGCACAAAGGAACTTTATCAGGTTGCAAAACAAAGACAGAAAGATAAAGATAGTTATTAGTCACCCTTCATAAGAGATGGCAGTAACAACCTCCTCACCAGTACACTGGACATCAAAGACAGATGGATCGAGTACTTCCAGCAACTACTAAATAAAGACAACTCAACAGAAGCTGTACTACCACAGACACAACCTGCAATGAAAGAAGAAGGTGAACCTACATTTCAAAAGGTAAGAACAACTCTAAGCAAAATAGGAAAGCATCAGGCTTAGATGATGTCACTGCAGATATAATTTAAGACGTTGAGTAACCTACAGGAGAAATGGCCCAGAGGGTACACATAGCAGTATGGAGAAAGGTGTAACCCAGATGACTGGGGAATAAGCATACTAGTACCAGTGTTCAAGAACAAACTGTGGGCAGTACAGAGGTATCAAATTCCTGTCACATTGCATGAAAGTTCTGGAGAGGATGATTGATAAATGACTACTCAGAGATGTAGAATGTTAGATGGGAGATGAGCAGTTCAGATTCAGTTTAGGATGCAGCATAACTGGCCTGATATTTGCAGTGAGGCAGATATTTGAGAAGAAGGTAGGAAGGAGGAAAGAGTCTAACTGGGCATTCTTAGACTTTGAGAAACCATATGATGCAGTCCCATGAAAGCAGATTTAGCCTGTCCTGCGATGGTTCAAAGTTTCGGAAACATTGGTAGAATTAGAGCAGGCTATGTTAGAGGAGCAATGACACAGGCATGAACAGTGTTTGTACTCATATAGGGTTTTCCAGAGAAAGTGGGTGAGCATCAGGGTTCAACTTTGAGCCCACTGCTATTTATACTGGTGATCGACTACATTAGCAAACAGGTTGAAGGGGACAGTTCAGCAAATTTGCTGTATGCAGACTATGTGTCATTACAGGCAGACTCTGAACAAGAACGTCAGAAAATGAAAGGAAAATAGAATGCAAAACTGAAGGCACAGTTGATGAAGCTGAGTACAAATAAGGCAGTTGCAATGGGGGAAATCAGAAGAAGCTGAGAATTGAAATACAAGGGGAAAAACTGAAACAAGTTAACAGCTTCGAGTAACTGGGATGGGTGGTTGTGGAGAACAGATGCCGGAATTAGGAGGTCTAATCTAGAATCAGAGGAATTGCAACCAACTGGTACAGAGCATCGGGCATAGTGTATGCCAGAAGAATGCTAAAGAAGCTGAAAAATAATGTTACAAAACAGTAGTTTGTCTAATACTACTGTATGGTACAGAAGGCTGGGCAGTGAGGGCAGAATAGTTGAGAAAACTAAATGTGAGGTAATGGAGATTAAGTGTCTGAGATGGGTGGTATGATGCACACTGTGGGACAGATGAAAAAATGCGGACATCAAAGCAGAAGCCTAAGTAGAGTTAATTGCAGAGAAGGTCAAATAGAACAATTTAAAATGGGTCAGGCATATGTGCAGGACAGCAGAAGACAACATTGTGAAAAGATTTGGGGCAGACAGGTAAAAGACCAGCAGAAATGAAGGCATCCACCAAAGAGATGGATGGATTGTGTAAAGGAAGATCTGTTTCAGTGAGGCATGACTGTCAATGAAGGTGGGAGAGTGGCACTGATCAATATGTATGGTGATAGTTGATGTGTCTCCCCAATCCTATGCAGAAAATGGGAAAAAGCAGTGTTGATGATGATAATGGTGGTTACCTTTGCATATGCTACAAACACAGTCATCGTTATTTAGGGAACTGTAACAGATTTCATACAAACTCCGCTGCCAGAATGGGGGCTTCTTCCTTCTAAGACATCCACCATATTCAGCTGTCAATATTTCAGTGCTGGAAATCAAATGTATAAGAAAATAGCCAGAACTTGTAGACTACAAAGATGTGTAAAGTTGCAAGAGATTTAAAAATTGCAAATTAGTTGCAAATTTAAAAGGTAATTTTATGATAGAAATGTATGTGGAAGATACATTACAAAGAGTTTATTGAAATGTCCACATTAAACATTAACCCTAGATCAAGTTTAATTAATCATCTAACCTATGTCATAACTTCTCATATGTATGTATATGTCATTTTTTGTTATTTATTTATTTTATTACATTTGTTTACTGGGGAAGTCCACTGGGCCTAAAAGAGCCCATCTTCAGTGTACGCCCAGGGAGAAATGCTCCGAGAAGAACATAGATACAGAAAATATTAAACATTAATTGGTACAAAAGTAGATACAGTGTTATAGATAGTGATTACAGTAATATATACAGAATATATACATAAAAGCAGAAATTTTGTTGGTTTCCAGATGAATTCAATCAGAGAGGTATAAACATGTATATATATATATATATATATATATATATATATATAGATATTGATCAGCATTATCATACCAGTATTAACAAGTGATAAAAAATAATAATTATGGAGACAATATCATAAGTCAGCAGTAGCAAAAAGCATAAAAGTTTAGTTACCATATAAGGAGAATGAGGAGGTTAGGTTATAGAGCAGGAACATAGCCAGGAAGAGCTGAGATGATTTTTCAGTATTTATTTAAAGGTGGTGGTGCTGCCTAGGCTTCTTATAGAAGGTGAAGTGAGTTCCATAGTTTGGAGATGGTGAAGGAGTAGAGGAGTTGACCAGCAGGTAAGGTGGGCTTTTCTACTTTTAGAAGTAGATGATTTTCAGATCTTAGATGCCTGCTGGCTTGGTATTGTTCAAGTAGTGTTGAGAAAGCAGGACAGTCTCTGGGTCTGCCAGCCTAATTGTTTCAGTGAGTTGCAGTGGGGGGATGAGAATTTGGCCTTGGTGGCAAATTTGGCTGTTCTGTTGTAATACACTTCAAGTTTGGATTTTGCAGAATGTTGGATATTAGTGAGGGGAGGAGAGCTATAAAGGAGATAGGGTACTAAACAGGTGATTGCAAGGGTTTGTCTAGTAGAGAGGCTAAATAAGTACTTGTGAAAGTAGAGCATACTAAGCTTTTGGTGTGTTTTTTATGTCATTGTTTATGTGTAGGTCAAAGTTAAGGTTATCATCTATAAGGTTGTAAATTTACTTTCACCAACCAGGACAGCCGGCAGCCTTTACTATCTGCTCCCATACCTGTCACCCCTTCCCCCTTTTTGATTACAAGTATTTTTACTGTTCTTCCTCTTCAATCCTCTATAGCATACTTACTGCCCTGCACTCTTTTCTCAGTATATATTGCCTCTGCTATACAGCTATTGTCCACTAGAGGGCAATAGTTTCCTTTAGACCATCATTCTGACTCCAATTTTAAGTAACTTACAGGCTCTTGGATTCTAATATTCTGGAAGAGCTAATACTCCCACTCTATTCTTTCTTTCTTCTAATATTCTTCACTGCCAACCGTCTCTGCATATTCTATTATCAAGGCATTGTGTCACCTTACCCTCTGCTGCTTTACTTACCTTTGCTTACTGCTCCTCTGATTGTTTTCCTAGGGTGAACTCCTCTGTGGCTCATCCCGCTCCGTTTGCCCTGCGGGCTCACTCCGCTCCCCTACCCTGCCCCCAAATTCCACCCGCCCCCAGTGGTCCTAAACTTATACTGCAACTGTCACACCCCTATGCATTAGGACCAACCTCTAACTCCTCCCCTTAAAGTGCTATTACCTCTATTATATTCTCACTTTACCCTTATCTCCTCCCCCTTAAAGAACCATCACTCATTTACCTTTATCCATTACCCTACAACTCTATCCACAAATATCCCCACATTTAACCACCTTAACCTAAACAAATGGCTCAAGGATCCTGTAAACCCTTACCTTTATTACTACTCCTAATTATACTTATCATTCCCTATCCACTTACTCTCTACGAACACCATAGATTCCTAGGACAGCATACCCACATCACGCACACCTCTGTCCTTACCCCCAGCTGCACTCATAGTGTTTGCAACATCCCCTGCTCAGCTAAGTACTCAGCAGCCATATTTCATAGACTCCATCACATCTCTCAATGTAACCCACTCGCTAGAAAAAATAAGAACCTAATTTTTAAACTTCTACAACTCATCCTAAAAGTTCAGGTCCACTCCCTGTTAGATGGTGATATACACCCTGACCCAGGTCCTACCACTATCACAGCTACACAGCCTGATACACCAACAAATTCAATCACACAGACACTTACCAAACCCCCCAACTCTCTCCTGATAGCTCATCTTAATATTCGTAGCATCAATAACAAAATAGCTCACCTGCATGCCCTTATTGATGTTTATTCCTTTGACATCCTCTGTCTGTCTGAAACATGGCTTAATCCATCAATACAAGACAATGCAGTTCTACCCCCTGGCTATAATATCATAAGACATGACCGTAACACTAAAAAAGGAGGAGGCGTAGCCATACTTTATAAGAATGGATTACAAGTTACCTTGTTAGACTCTAAACCGCCTCTTTGCAACAATGCAGAAATTCTTCTAACTAAGGTTCAGCTTAACAAAAGCAAAGCCATATATCTATCATGCATCTATCTTCCCCCAGGCAATAACATCAACACATTAGAGGCTATCCTCAGCTGGCTCTCAAGTAACTACCCCCAAGAAACCATTATACTTGGAGATTTTAACATTAACTGGAACTCCTGTATATCTGAGCAGCCTTCTACTCATATCAACTTATATGGTTTTACCCAAACTATAACATCCCCAACCCGCACCAATAAAACTAACAACAAAACTAGTACCCTTTACTGGATACTCACTAATACCCCCAACTAAACTATAAAACAGGCACCCTCCCTGAGGACATAAGTGATCACTTGCTTACCTATTTAATCAGAACAAAACTGTCATCCTAAACTCTGCCATCTGTAGAACTATTCGCACTACCAAAATTTTTAACCCTGCTCACTTTCAAGCTGAACTAGTCACCTGTGACTGGTCACCCCTGAAATGCCTCCCAATAGATAATGCCGTGAAATACTTTAACTCTAAATTTCTAACCATTTTAGACAGCCATGCCCCATTACGCAAAGTTAGAATTAGAACCAAACCGGCACCATGGCTTACCAAAATGACCAAACAAAAAATCCTCCAAAGAAATAAACAATGGGCCAAATGGTACTCAACAAAAAGCTCCTCAGACCACCTGCAATTCAGACAGCTATGAAATGAAGCAAAAAAAGCCATATTAGCCGATAAAAGAAACTACTACTACCAACTACAACAAACCAACCAAAATAATCCCCAAAAATTCTGGTGAGGTATCAATAACCTCCTACACCCTGGATGCTCAAGTACTCCCTCTCGCTCTGGCTCTGATCACAACAATCCCATCCAAATAGCTGACTCATTTAATACTTTTTTCACTGAAACCATACAATCCCTAGCCAACCAGCTATCCCCTAGCATCCCAGGCTCTGCCACAACCTTTACCAATAATTCTCATCAATTTCATTTTCAGCCAGTGCCCACTTCACTTATCTGTAACCTCATACAGAAACTTAAACCCACTACTCTCTCTGCTGATAAATTACCTGCAGAATACCTGCAAAAGCTGCTAAAGTCATAGCCTACCCCATATCCATCCTCATTAACAGAACTATTTCTGAAGGATCTATTCCCCTAATCTGGAAAGTCTCTCACATAATTCCCCTGCATAAGGGCGGTAACTCCAAAGAGTTGTCCAATTATAGGCCCATAGCTATTCTATCTCCTTTGGCAAAAATAATGGAGAAATGTATACACATACAACTGTTAACCTACCTACTCGATCACAATTTATTAGCACCCTGTCAACATGGCTTTAGACCATTTCATAGCACCACCTCTGCTCTCTTATCCTTCACTAACCATATTAACAGCAATCGTAATATTGATACTCTATCCTCAGCTATTTTTATTGATCTGTCCAAAGCATTTGACATGGTGAATCACCACCTCCTTATAGACACACTCAAAAACCTGTCATTGGACAACCATACTATACAGTGGTTCCAATCATACCTACATAACAGGCAACAGGCTGTACTATGGGAGAATACTTTATCTTCCCACGTCCCAGTCACTCTAGGGGTCCCGCAAGGATCTATATTAGGCCCATTACTATTCTCCATCTTTACAAATGACCTTCATTCTGTAATTCCTCAAGCTGACTGTATCCAATACGCTGACGACTCCACACTCATATGCGCTGCTGCTTCTCAATCAGAACTTCAGTGACTAACCCAAATGACCTTTAGTACAGTTGAAAACTGGCTCCTACAAAGACGTCTTATCCTTAACCCCAAAAAAACAAAAATGCTACTATTTACCCCCAACCGCAGAACCTCCCCACTTAACTTTATTATTACTTCAAATGATGGAACTATAATATCTCCGGAACCAACCACCAAACTACTCGGGGTGCTAATAGATAACAACTTGTCCTTTGAACCTCACATTAATAACACCATAAAAATAGTAAACAAGAAACTAGGTTCCCTCTATAGAATAAAACCCTTTCTTACACCACCAGCCAGGGTTACATTTGCTTGTACCCACCTCATCTCTACCTTGCTCTATGCCTCCCCTATCTATACCAAAATATGTAGAAGTAATCTGAGTAAACTTACATCCTCCTACAACAATATTGCCAGATTTGCAGCTGGGTCCTCCTATAGAACTCATCACGGTATCAATCTGAATCAGTTAGGATGGTTAGAGCTGCCAAATTTAATACTTTTCAATCAATTAATAGTAGCCCATAAGATCCTGTATTTACCTCAAAATACACCCATACTTACATCCCTAGTCATCCCCTATAATAACATCAAGACCTTACGCTCAGCTAATAACCTACTTGTACAAATATCAAAATCCAACAACTTAGCTGGTGACACCTTGTTCTCCAATACAGTAGGTAAAGCCTGGAACATCCTCCCAAGCCAGCTAACCTCAATATCCTCTGTCAGCTTATTTAAAAGCAAGCTTAAACCCTACCTCAAATCACACTGGCTATGCCCCTGTGTTAACCCAGACTAAGTACCTAACTATTAACTAGACTCCCACAATTCCTAGCCTATCATGATCTTGTGTTGCCTCACTAACTTTTAGTGAGCTTAACCTTCCTTAGGATTTTTTCTCATGTAAATAAGTATATACAGTGGAATGATCAAACACCTTCATATAGTATCACAACATATGTGTTAAATAACACTAGAAATCCATCCTTGATTGCTGTTCTTCTATACTCTATCTATTGATCTCTAGTGTTTTTCTTTCTTAGGTTTTTGTGAGACCTTAGTATCTCTTATCATAAATTACTAGGTGTATCTAATTTTGTAATATGTTATAAAGATTTGTACTACACCATTTCTAATACAAATGTATTAGTCTTATTCATCTATTCTTAGATACATTTTTCCTTTTTCCTACTGAAATATAAAATATATAATCTTAGGCTTGTACTATAATTGTTAAAATGTATGTACCAAATTATACTGTTATTGTCTTTGTCTTGACCTTTTATGTTGTTGTAATTTGTGGAGCTTTTCTCCCCGGGCCTCCACTGAAAATGGACATATATCCAGCTGGACTAGCCCGGTCAACAAATGTAAAATAAAATAATAAATAAATAATAATGCCTAGTAGTTTAATATGTGGGACAACTTCTATAGTGGAATTGTCTTGGACTTGAACAGTGAAGAGTTTTCTTTTTTATCTGGGAGAGTGGTTTAGGGGTAAAAAGTACTAGTGTATTTTTTTTTCAGATTTAGGGCAAGAAGATTGTTAATCCTCCAAGATTCAGTAGAGGTGAGGGTATTCTGGGTGATTTACTGGAGTACACAGCTGGAATTTGCAGTGCATATAATTGTTGAGTCATCAGCATACTGGATTATTGAGCATTGTGGGAGAGTGGAATGAAAATTGCTAATAAAGAGGGGACCAAGTTTGGAGCCTTGGGGTACCCTTGTGGAAGTATTGAGGAAAGGAGAGTAAGATTGTTGCCATTTGGTGGATTTCTGCATACTGGAAAGATAGTTGTTGAACCATTGTAGGATATGTGGGGAAATGTGGAGAGAGGATAGTTTGGAGAGGAGGATGGTGTGGAAAATGGTATCAAAAGAATTGGAGAGGTCTAGGAAAAGAGAAGTGATTATTTTGCCAGAATCCCATACCCAGTTAACTGTATCAAGAAAGGAGAGGAGGGCAGTACTGGTGCTGTGTTCTGGTCTGAAACCATGCTGATTGGGTGATAGAATTTGGTTTTCAAACAGGTGGTTGAGGAGTTGGGCATTGATGTATTTTTTCCAGTATCTTAGAGAGGGGTGAGAGAATTGCTATGGGCTGAAAGTTTGCGGCGTCTGTGTTGGTGCTGCCTTTGTATAAGGAAAGAATTAGATGTCTGGGCCTAGGGATTATTTAATCAATCTGTTAATGAGTATGCTGACAGGATAAACTACAGAGTTTGCAGCTAACTGCAGAAAGTGTGGGGGTAGATTGTCAGGGTCAGAGTACAGGGTTTTAGTTTAAGTAAAATTTTCTATTGGGTATGGGGGAGAGTTTTAGGTTGGAGTTGAGGGTAGGGTTGTTTTCTTAAATGATTTGGTCATTATCTGTCTTGGTGGCGGTGGTGTTAACTGTAGAAAAGGTGGTGGTTAGGTTAGCTATGGTGTCAATGAAGTAGGAATTGAAGAGGGTAGCAAGTTCAATGGGGGGACTTTTGTGGGTCAGGGGATGGGTTGTTTTGAGAGCCTGGGTGTAATAGCTGGTTAATGGAGGACGAGTATTTTTTGGGATTATCTTTATGTCGGCTTTGTAGGTGGAGGTAGTAGGCTTTTTTTATCTCTAGTTATTAGTCATTTTGCCTGGTTATGAAGTTGCTTGTATTGTAGTAGCATTGAAGAGTCTTTGTTTTACTGCCATGATTTCCAGATTTTATCCCTTGTGGACATGACTTCTTTGGTGAATTTTGAGAGCCAGCTTGCATGGTTATGTTTTATTCATTTTTGGGGGTGGGTACTTGCCTATTTAGGATGTCTAGGAATGTTGAGTTAAAGAATTCAACAGCCTCACTAAATGGTAGGCATTTGAAATGTTCCCAATTTACTTTAGCTAAGGTTTCATTAAATATGGATGGTTGGAACTTAGTCAAATTTCTGGTTGATTTGTATTGGTGTTGGCCTGGGGTAGATTTGTGTAGGATATAAGCTGGGTGGTGGTCGCTAATGGTATTTGGTACTATGCCTGCAGTGGTGATACTGTTAGGGCTGGACGCTAATATCCATCTATTGTGGAGCTACAATTATTATTTTTGTAGGGTCTGTTGATATCCTGAATTAGTTGGGAGAAGTTGTAAAGGTTTATGTTTTTTGAGGGGATCTTTTGGGCAATGTCTAGCCATCAATATTTACATCACTAATGATGATGGTTTCATTATCTATGTTTTGGGATGTCCAAGCAAGTATGTTCTCTAATATTTGGTATATTATTTCCTGGAAGAATATACAGAGCAATTATGCAAATGTCTTTATGATTGTTAAGTTTTAATATAGAGATTAGTACTTTGGCTGGGGAGAAGTTGGGTGTTGGTTTGAGTAGGGAATTAAAGTCTATTTGCTAGGGAAGAGTATTGTTACTCCCCCTCCTCCATTGTGGGGCTGATTGGCTCTTAGGCATGAGTAGCCTGGAGGGAGAAATTCAGTGTCTTTTACATATGAATTCAACCAGGTTTCAGTAGCTGCTATAATATTGGGGTTGTTTTGTGAAATCCATGCCTGGAGTTCAGGTATCTTATTTCTAAGGCTTTGAAGATTTATGGTTGATAGCATGAGATATTTTACTAGGTTTGCTGGGGCTGGGGGGGGTTGTCTGGTTTGGGCTGTATATCACCATACTGGGATTTAATGCTTTGACAAATTATGAGGGTTATACTTATTTTTTTTCCTAAAAATGGTATAGTTGCTGCTGGTTGTGTGAAAATTGGGGTGTCTTTGGAGAGGTAGATTTTTTACTTTGGATAATACAGAGGTATTAGCTGTGAATAAGCTAGGATGGATGTCTGAGTAACTTGATACAGGTGGTTTATGTGTGGTAGTTATACATGTGAGTGTAGGAGGTATGTTGGATGTCTGGAAAGCTGTGACTATTGTTAGGAGAGATACGGTACGTGAGAGAAGTGAGATCATTATAATAGTAGTGATGGACAGGATGGCCCTATTTAGAATGGGTGGGGTGGTGGAGTAATTAGGAGGTAAGGTATGACTGGAGGAATAATTAGGGGGGGTTATGGGATAGGTGGAAGAAAGGTGAGGGAGGTGTCAGGTTAGGTATAAGGTTAATGTTATGGGGAGATGGGGGCAGGTGAAGAGTGGGGTGAGCTTAGCAAACAGAGTGGGTCTGGCCCCCGCAGGGACAAGAGCTGAAAAACTATCAGTTTAAAGTGAGTAATAAGCTTAAGTTATCAGTATCTAATGAGAGATTTATCTAAGTAGCTCTGGAATGCTTTAAATAAGTATCACTGTAAGCGCACAAACAGGGTTTTGGGCAGTTATAGAGAGAGTTGTGATTAGTATAGAAAGGATGCCGAAAGTAAAAAGCAGAAATTTACTAATTTAAACAGTGAATGCTTGGGACTGGAAGAGAGCCATCCATACTCAATATTGCAAAAGTATTTTCTGTTAAGGTTTTCCAATCTGCAACTGCAGCTTGTCTAAAGTCTAGCTTTTGTCAATTAATTTTCATATTTCTTGCCAACAGTCAGAACCACACATGTCTGTTAAATAAAATCAGTACATATGCAACTGCAGACATTGTACACAATTTTTTCCTTTCTTTTCTAAAACATTAATAACAATAGTAACAATAATTTACTATCAAAAAGTATCACAATACACTTGCTAGACTAATGCATAAAATGATTTATTGGTTTGTTTCTCTGTATTTGATAAACAGGTTACAACAATGATCCAGATGGATCAGTTTCAGACTCAACCTGGGAGCACTTTATGCAAAAGTAATTTGCTCAGAGTCACACAGCTGGTCACGGAGGGTGAGGAAGCAAACCCTAGAATGCAAATCAAGCTCACTGACAACTCATAATCCCCTACTGTAGCCATCACACAATGCATAAATACCACACAGTGTTTTGAACTGAACCATGTTTCTATCAATCTATTGATAAACAAAAGATATGCATCTAAAAAATATTGTAATTCTAGCACTATACTAGTTTGGAGGTAGAAAGCCTGCTGGGTCATATTGGAAAACTAAGCATTTTACTCTTCTCGGAAATAGTATAGTCAGTTTGCAGGGGTACATGGGTACAGGAGATACAAGTCCTGAATACAAATTCAGTATTTTATACAGCATTTATTATGTTTTCAAATGATTTGTACTTTAATTGTTAAGTAGTCTAATTCATTACTGTAAATTCAGATACTTAAAAATCTTTTTGGTTAACAGCCATGCATGTTTACTATACTTTTGTATATATTTTAGTAAATAACTTTCTCTGGAGTACTTTGCTAGATTCACTCTGCATCAGTGATTTCTGTCATACAACCATATATGCCATGGCTTGTGTTGTAACCTAAGTTTCATGTTCTCCTCTCTCCCTAGTGTGGCTGCATGAACTACAATACGCACTCATTTTTGTGAAAGTCAAAGTCAAGGTCAAAGTAAACTTTATATTCATTTAGAACTACACACATGTAGCCTAAATTCAATTTTGTGTATCAGCTCATTTCTTGAGATTACAGAGGAAAGTGAAACAACACATGCAAGTAGAGGAATAAACATCACTAACAAATACAATACTACTCCCAATACATGCAAGAAAGAGCAGAGACATTTACAACACTCGAAAAGAAAAGAAAAGAATGCACTCCCCTGAGTTAAATTAACTACCCTATTTAAAGTAATACAATACACAGTACAGATTGAAATGCAGAAGTTATTTGTCTAATACTGCACTTAAGTGAGTTAAATAATACTGACTATGGATATAAAAAACAAATATTGCACTTACTTGGAATATATGCAGATATATATTGCACAACTAAATAAAAATTGACTTATTATGTATCCAAACTCCTGAGACTAGTGCCTGAGTTCAGACGTCTGATCAGGGTAGGGTAGAAACTGTTACTGAATCTTGTAGTCCTGCAGCAGATGCTGTGATATCTCCTGCCCAATGCCGGATGGTTAAACAGTCTATGCACAGGGTATGTGTTGTCCTGTATTAATTTGGTGGCCTTTTGAATTCTTCTTCCAGAAATAAAGATGTTGCATCAATGGAAGACTGGAACCTGTTAGCTTCTCGTTAACCCTCACCACTCTTTGTAGTGCCTTCCTTTCTGTAACTGTGCAGCTTCCAAACCACACTGTGTAGTTGCAGGTGAGGATACACCTCAATATAAGGTGGGCAGAATATGAGGAAGAGGCTTAGCTTTTTTCAGCCTTCTTAAAAAGTGGAGGAGTTGATGCACTATCTTGACCAGTTGGCTGGTGTTTCACAACCACGAGAGATCCTCACATCCCAAGCAAATAACAGCATGTGAAGCATTACAAACATTTCAGGACTAAAACTGTTGAATGAGAGATCCCATATCATGAAGTACACAAAAAAGGACTAGCTAAGCCTAATAAATGCTGGTTTCAGCATATAGACTAATAATTATTAAACAAAATTACCTTGATCAGCTTGGTCCATGTAGTAGAAAACATTTCTCTGTCTCTAGCAGGTATTAAGGATATGAATCCAGCTTGCTCAAGGTGTAAGAATGTATTTAGTACCCTCTATGCATTTTACCCATAAAGTCATACATAACTGATAATTAATGTTTAAGAATGAGATGGGCTTATTTTTAAGAGAATTATGAGGGCCCTTCTTCATGCTCAGGATCATAGCAATAAATATCCTCCTTCCAGGAGCTCGATTGTTATATATTTTCTTAACAGAAGAAAGACAAATAAGATTTTAGATGCATTAGGAATGCATTTGAAAGATAAAAATGCCATCTAATGCAGTTACTAGTTACCAGAATTTAATGCTTTAATACCATCATCCAGGTTATACAAAATTAAATGCACTCATAGTTTATCTTGATGTTCTCTAATGAACTTTTTAAATTATAGCCTTTGAAAAAATGGTTATCATCATCATATGTAGCAGTTTCCTAAATCAAGGCATATCAAAATAAGACACTATTTCTTTTTGTTTTTTATTTATCTGATCAGCTGCTTCACCCTTTGCAGTAGAACAAAATTTGTCTGTATCTTTTAACTACCCTTGAAATCTATTAACCCACAGAGTATTAATTAAATTGGCTTAATAACTGATTATATCTCAGGATTATGACGTCAAATGAAGAAAAAGATGATAATTGACTGTTAATGACCACTTATAATACTTCTTACAAGATTCTCTTTTAAAGAGAAGTTGAATTATATTGCATAGCACTGGCAAAACATTTGTAGGTGTTCAATCACAGATGTTGATAGAACGGAATGACTAAAAAATTCTGCCCATATTTATTTTATAATTTGAGGAAATGCATTCAACTGAAGAAAGAAATTAGAGTACAGTCAAGGAACAGTAATATACCACCTCAGTATTCCAACTGTGAATGGTCAAAATGGTGCAATTTATTTTAAATTTTCCAACAAAAACGTTTATATGAAGCACCACACTGTAGAACAAATCAAACCTCAGACCACAAGGTCCAGGCCAGATGAATTCACTCAGTTTAGTACACAGACTGATTTATTAAAATAAAAAAATAATGTCTGCAGTGCAGACTACAGATGTTATTTTTTTAATTTTAATAAATCAGTCTGTGTACCAAACTGAGTGAATTCATCTGGCCTGGAACTTGTGAGAAAAAACTATCAGTGTTGTGGTAAGTGTAACTGAATTGTCTGTACGTGTGTGCGTGTGTGTGTGTGTGTGTGTGTGTGCGTGTGTGTGTGTGTGAGCAATTAATAATAACCATCATGTCAGGCAACCAAAGCCTAGATTTTATTAAGAGCTTTGGCAAGATGGGGTAGCTTTTTATATGTTTGTTTATTGTGATCTGATCAATAAGGTCACAAGTTAAAGACACCAAAATGAAAGGAATACAAACTCTGACTGTGGAAAATAAAGTCGGAGTCCATATTCTTTTTATTTGTGTTCTTAGTTTTTGTGGGTACCACTAGTTTATTTTTCTCATTTAGTGAGTTAAAGTTATCTGCTCAAATTGTACTCTCAAATAATTTGCCTACAACCAAAACAGTTAAAATATATTATTGCTGTAGATTTGCATAAGGTAAAGTACTGACATCATCATTAAGCAAATTACTTTAATATTAGTATTAGACATAGGAATTAAATAACAATGCCACCTTTATAATGATTTGTATCCTTGCATAAACACATTATGCTTTCTGTGTTTAGTAATTCATCCAATTATTGCTATGGACCATAACCATGGATCACAGTAGTAACAAGAGCCTGCACCATTTTTATGAACTGCATATTGGTGTGCATAATGCTATATGAACCAATGGGTATACTGGGACAGTACTGCACTATGTCTGCTCTCCCCTTCATAGTTGTAACTGGGAGCAATTTATAAATTTCATGTTGCCTTGATGACTGAGTAAATGTCATTTAAAACAAATTAGTAAATTAAGGGACACAGTGCCTGTAGTACTGCTGTTGTTGGGAGATTGATAACATGGTGTTCAGAAATGGAGGGCATTCAGTTATGCTACAGCTATTGTCTGCATCATATTCTGCTTGGATTTGTGCTTTGATATAATTTCAAAAATTCTTTGCTTTATGTGCTTGGGTCCATGGTGCAAAGGGCTAGAGCTCTGGTGGTGACCGAAGAGACCAGGGTTCAGTTAGCAGCCCTGGGACTGAAGAAGCCAGGCAAGAAGAACAGATTGTGAAGTAGTGCAATCCACTTTCCTAACCCAGAGGAGGGGGAATTGCATGCACTTAGGGTCACACAGAGTATGTGTGATTTCCCACAAGTGACTAGGGGATATACCTCACATACTTTGGGTTTAGGAACATGGATGCTTGAAGAAAATGAGCTGACTGCAAGTAAATGGATGACATTTATGGTCAGCCTAGTGCCCCCCCGCCCCCCTTAGCATTCTACAAAGTGTACAAGGAGAGCAGGCATCATAAAGAAAACAACATAAACTACCCCTGACGGCTGTCTGACTAGCATCCATTCATGGCCACCTTCACCCTGGTGACAGAGATCAAATACGAGTAAAAAAAGTTATATGTGTCCTATGCCCTGTCATAGTCTTACAGCTGTAGCCTGAGTTGTACAGACATTAACATCTGGTAATATCTCTATACATGATTCACATGTTTGTGAGTATTTAACCATGTGTGGATCCATATTTACATACCAGCATGTGTACCTGAGGGTCTTCTAGGTATGCAGCAGTATATGAGGAAGGTATGATCTGCATCATGTTTATGAAGGTCATCATGCATAATATATTGGTTATACCATGCACCATCCCTATGAAATTGCATACATTGTTTACAAATGGTGCTCAAAGAATAACATTCTAATAAAAATCATTTTTGTCAGTGTTTAATATGTGCTATTGGAAATAAATGTGTTTTTCTAATAGAATAATATTTTAGATCATAGGATTATATGCAAGCAGTAATTCCCAACAAGGTCAGCATTACTTGTAATATAATGGACTAGCCATTAGTATCTTTCCAGCCCTGTCTACCTCTGGAAGGTGCATTATTTCCTCTAAAATGTCCACCCTGAAGGGCATTGTTGATCTTAGAAAATGGGTTGTCTATTAAACTGGTTCAAATTTGTTTTATTAGTAGTCTAAACATATTTCTTTTCTTCTGTCTATTGTTTCATAATTACTTTAGGATATGTAATCACTGTTGGAGGATGTATTTTACATCCAACATATGTATATATGAGTGTCTCATGAAATATCAAACATTTAAAAGAGTGAACATCAAAAAACAAAGCACTTTAGATCAAATCTAAATTGATCAAAAATATGAAAAAGTAAAATGATTTTTTGGAGGGGCAACCCCCCCCCAAAACCCATGTTAATTATATATACTAAACTCCAAGATCAGTCAATAGAGGGGTAAGTGCAAATTCCCCTATCCAACTGCAATGCAATCCCATGTGAAAGACTGCTGGCAGAAACTCAATTAAAAATAACTTTCACTCATACAAGCCTTCACTTTTTTTACAACAGTAAAAAATGTTTGCTTGTGTGAGAGTTTGCTCATTCAAACAGATATATATATATATATATAGGTTTACCTTTACAAGGTTGCAAATAAAATATGCCACCTGACAAACATCTGACTCACATGTCAGAAACTGCAATTTTGAATGCTGAAAACAGTGAAAGTGCTACACAACGAATTTGGCATTCCGGGAATGTTGAATGTTTTCGAAACAACCGACATTTCCAGATGTCTCCAAACACAGCCATGCAGGGGGGCAAGCCCCCCTACATCCCCCACACCCCCTCCTAATCTAATATACTAACTCTGAGATCACACTACAATGAGGGAAAGGGTACATCTTCCGATCCCCACTAGAGTGCAATCTGCACTCAGAATGCTGAATTCACATAACCGAATGACCGATGCACACTGGCTTTCACTCAATTGTGAATCTGGCAATTCGGTCTCATCATTCTGAACTTTTGAAATCATCCTCTCGCACATCAGCTGTCACAGATGTGTGCTTCAACCATATGAAGGTAAACCTATATACATATATATATATATATATATATATATATATATATATATATATATATATTTATGAGTCCTAGTTGTTACATCGAAAGTACGGTTCATCGAGCCATACTTTCACTGACCCACTTTAGCGAAAGTGCATTTTATCGAGCATACACTTTCGCTAAAGAAAACCCCCAAAAAAAAAACATGCAGTTTGCATGTTACATTAGTTGTACATCAAAGTGTAGTGTTGATGTACAACTAAGCAAACTCTTGTTGAGATCTTGGTACAGTGGGGATAAGGGAATATTCCCTTTTCCCCAATGTAGTGTGATCTCGAAGTGAGAATATTAAAGTAGGAGGTGTGTGGGTGGTGCAGGGGGGCTTGCCCCCCTGAATAATAATGTTTAGTGTGTTTTTTTTTTATTTCATTTTCATTTTTATTTTCCCATGAATGTGCATTTTCGATATAATGCACTTTCACGGAAGTGAGTTATCGGACGTATGGTTTGATGAACCGTACATTTAATGTAACAATATATATATATATATATATATATATATATCTATATATATATATATATATATATATATATATATATATATATACATACACACACGCATACACACACAATGCCACTAGTTGCCACAATCAGCTGCAAGCAATGGTCAGAGAAGGCTCTAAGGTCATCAGAGACGAGGCTGAAGACCTGGAAGTTGACTGATGAGAAAGTACAACAGTTCAAGGAATTACTCAGGGCTCTAGCACCCCAAGAAGAGGAGGAAATAGGTGGACTTGAACAAGAATGGTAGCACCTAAAGCAGCATGTGTTAGGACCACAGAAAAGATATGTGACTGAGCCAGGTATGAAAATGCGGTACATAATGAAAGCTGGTGGTGGAATGCAA
Source organism: Protopterus annectens (assembly GCF_019279795.1). Lineage (NCBI taxonomy): Eukaryota > Metazoa > Chordata > Ceratodontiformes > Protopteridae > Protopterus > Protopterus annectens. The sequence goes on along the minus strand of NC_056728.1, from coordinate 1,888,962,984 downwards.
AAGTCCAGGAAGTCATCAAAAGAAAAAAGGAGTGCAGGAAGAAGTGGGAGATAGAAAAGACTGACCAGGCTAGGAAGGACTACTGGTTGGCTAACAATAAAGCTAAGAAAGAAGTTGCAATAGCAAAGAATTGAGCATCGGAGGCACTATACCAACTTCTGGAAAGTGACTCAGTAAGTCGCACAAATAAACTATATCAGGTTGCAATGCAAAGACAGAAAGATAAAGAAGATAGTCAGACACCCTTCATAAGGGCTGCCAACAACAACCTACTCACCAGTCCACAGGACATCAAAGGCAGATGGAAGGAGTATCTCCAACATCTTCTGAATGAAGAAAAACCCACAGAATCTGTACTGCCCCAGAAACAGCCTAGAATGAAAGAAGAAGATGAGCCCACCCTAGAAGAAGTAATAATAGCACTAAGGAAAATAAAGTCAGGGAAAACAGTAGGCTCAGATGAGATCACACCAGATATGATAAAGATGCCAGGTAAGATAGGGGAGAAATGGCTTCTGAGTCTACTCATAGCTGTGTGGAAATACAGGCATATCCCAGATGACTGGTGAATAAGCATACTCATACCAGTGTACAAGAACAAAGGGGACATCCACAACTGTGGGAAGTACAGAGGCATCAAACTCCTATTACATTGCATGAAAGTTGTGGAGAGGGTGATTGATAAATGGATATGCAGAGTAGCAGAATGTAAGATGGGAGATAAGCAGTTCAGATTCAGATCAGGATGCAGCACAACTGACCAATGTTCGCACTGAGACAGATCCTTGAAAAGAACTAGAGATGAGGAGAGAGTCCAACTGGGCTTTCCTAGACTTGAAGAAAGCATATGACAAGGTCCCAAGAAAGCTGATCTGGGCAGTACTGTGGTGGTTTGAAGTCCCAGAAACATTGGTAAAATTAGTGCAAGCAATGTTCAGGGACACAATGACTCAAGTTCAAACAGTGTTCGGCCACACAGAGGGGCTCCCAGTGGGAGTGGGTGTCCACCAGGGTTCAGCTCTGAGCCCACTGCTGTTCATACTGGTGATGGCTACATTAGCAAACAGGTCAGTGGGGACAGATCAACACAGTTGCTGATTGCAGTCAATGTGGCATTACAGGCAGACTCTGAGCTAGAACTTCAACAAGGGATAGGGGGATGGAATGCAAAACTGAAGGCACATGGAATGAAACTAAGCACAGATAAGACAGTGGTAATGGCAGCAAACTGGGGAAACCAGTAGAAGCTGAGAATAGAGATAGAAGGGAAGATACCGGAACAAGTAAACAACTTCAAGTATCTGGGAGAGGTAGTTGAGGAGAAGGGAAGTCTGAATGAAGAGGTGAAAGCTAGAATCAGAGGGGCTGCAGCCAACTGGCATAGAGTGTCAGGTGTAGTCTATGACAGAAGAATGCCAAAGAAGCTGAAAAGTAAGGTGCACAAGACAGTGGTGTGACCAGTACTACTGTATGGTACAGAAACCTGGGCAGTAAAGGCAGAACAGTTGAAGAAGCTAGAGATGATGGGAATGAAATGCATGAGAAAGGTGGTAGGATGCACAATGTGGGACAGACAAAGAAATGGGGACATAAGAGCTGAAGCCAAAGTAGTTCCAATTGCAGAAAAGATCAAAGAGAACAGATTACAGTAGTTTGGACACATGCAGAAAAGTAGTAAGAAGACAATCTAGTGAAGAAGATTTGGGACAGAGAGGAAGAAAGTAAGAAGAAGCAAAGGTGTCCAGCAAAGAGGTGGATTGATTGTGTGAGAAAAGATCTGTGACAGTCAGGCATGAGTGTTGAAGAAGGCAGGAGTGTGGCACTGAATCGAGAGAGATGGCAACAATAAACACAATTCCCAGACCCCATATAGAAAATGGGAAAAAAGGGGCTGATGATGATGATGATGATACATATATCTATCTATATATATATATATATATATATATATATATATATATATATATATATATATGTGTGTGTGTGTGTGTGTGTGTGTGTGTGTGTGTGTGTGTGTCTGTGTGTGTGTATATCTATATCTATCTATAGCGTTTATATTAGAATCGCGAACATTCACAATGTCGAATCTGACATTGTTGGCACGTAAACAGCGAAACCGCAGAACATCGAAGAAGTAAAGGGAAATCTCTGTAAGGGGAGATTTCCGTTTACTTCAATATAGTGCAGTCTCGGAGTTGGAATATTTAAGTAGCAGGGGTGTGGGGGGTGCAGGAGGGCTTGCTCTGTGTTAAACAGAGGTTTAACATTTGTTCCGGCTCAAAGAATGGACATAACAGAGGTAATTAAAGACCTACACCTTTTTGGCAGAACTCTTACAATTAAAGCTATGTTTGGTAATTCTAATAATGCTGCTTGTATATTTAGAAAGTCCAGCACTTACATACCACCTAGTAATTCTACTATAGATCTGTTTATTGACCTTTGTGAAAAACAACTTAGAGAAAAGTCTCTAGATAAGCAAACTAATAATTTTAGTAATTTATCAGCTGCAGAGTTACAAGCTCTAGTTGAATTGAAAGAAGTAAATAGTATAGAAATACGTCCAGCTGATAAAGGAGGTGGTATTGTTGTTATTGACAAGGACAAATATATAGAATCTATGTTAAGTCATCTCAGTGACGTTGATCTGTATGGCATTTTACCTATGCATATACTCAGTAATGTCATAGAAAAAGTACAGTTTTTGATCTTTGATTTATTAATAACAGGCATGATATCTGAGCAACTGTTTTGAGTATTTCAAGGTAGAACATCCAACAGTCCCTTTGATATATGGTCTACCCAAAATACATAAGAATCCTTTAACTCCACCTATGTGTCGTATAGTTTCAGGCCGAGGTTGGGTAACTGAGCCACTTTCTATCTTTGTAGAAAAGACTTTGCTGCTGCCTTGACTAATTGTAGCACTGTTTTAAAGGATACCAAGAGTTTTTTTTAAATGAACTATCTAAACAAAATGAAATTATCTTAGGACAATGTTTATTTGTAACTCTGGATATTGAATCATTGTTCACTGTTATACCCAATGAATGGGGAATTGAAAATGTCAGAGAATTACTGTGTGAGAGAAACACCCCTGATACTAAGGTGACACTTATTTGCAGACTTTTGGAAATCATCCTAGAAAACAATGTGTTTATTTTTAATGATGTTTATTATGCACAAAAAGTTGGCGTAGCTATTCGCACAGCTTGTGCTAATAGCTACGCCAACCTAACCCTAGCTAATTGGGAAGCTAATCATGTACTTTCGAATAATGAATACCAGGTTAACATCAAATGGTATAAACGTTTTGTGGATGATATTTTTTTGTTGTGGCATGGCTCAGAGCAGTGGCTACAAGAGTTTATTTTATACTTAAATCAGTTAAATACTTTTTTGAGTTTTACCTATGAATATTCTGATAAAGAAGTAGAGTTTTTGGATGTTAAAGTTACTAAAAATAATTTATCCACTGTGTCTGCTACTTTGTACAGGAAAACTGTTAGAAAGAATAATGTTCTACACTATGGCAGTATGCATCCGAAGCATACGAAATTCAATGTGTTGAAAGGACAGATATTTTGAACTATGAGACTTTTTAATGAGGATGATAGTCTCATTGTTGCATTACAAACACTTAAACAAGAATTTTTAGAAAGAGGCTATAGTAGTAAGCTTATTGATTCTCAAATAGCAGAAGGATGGCGGCATAGATCAGGTAAGTGCCAGACATACTTTTCTCCCCTCCCCACTAGTATTAACAACAGAGATAATATTGACAATACTTTCTCAAGTGATGCTTCCACTGATACCTCTAGGAATAAACTAAGGATGCCATTGACCTTTGCCAGTAATGCGCATGTAGCATGTGATATTATTAAAAAGAACTGGGATATTCTGTCTACTGTACATGAGTTGAATGGGGTCACTGGCACACAGCCAGATTTTGCTTTTAGAAATAATAGATCACTTAAGAGTCAGCTCTGTTATCGATCCTTTAATACTAAATCAACTATAATATCTGATAGACTTGGTACATATATGTGTAGGAATTGTATGGCCTGTACACATATACATATCGGTAATCATTTCACACATCCCACTTTGGGTTTTAAGATAGATACTGCTTTTATGCAGATTGTCGAACAAAAAATGTTGTCTATTTTTGCTATTGTACTAACTGCTTCTCATTTTACAGAGGGAAAACGAACAGGGTGTTTAAGGATAGAATACTTGAACACCTTAGGGATATCAGGAATGTTAAAGAAACCAGCACACTGTCACTACATGTAGCTAAATAGGGTAAAGAACATAAATTTAGCTTTATGGTACAAGAGATTCTGCATAGTACCAAGAGAGGAGGTGACATAAATAATAGAACAGAATCTAGTGAACAGAAATGGATTTTGCGCTTTCAAGCTGATAAACCTCTTGGTTTAAACAACAGAGTTTCCCTGAAACCCTTCCTTAAAGCACGGCCATTAAAGCATTGATCTCTCTTTTAATATTTTATCATGTATATTTCAATAGTCCATCTTTTATTATTTTTTACTATTGTATTTACAAGTTTTAAGTGCATATTGTTCATTTAGTCTGTTTTATTCAATTTTTTAACGATTTATAGATTCTACAGATGTATTTTATCACGTGGCTTTTAGCTATGATGCACATTTTATCTGATTTTTGATTGGATGTTTTAGTGTTTAAAAATGTAAATGCTATTCTATCTTTGTTGGTCTGATGAAGCGGATGTTATTCCGAGAAAGCGCTTACCTACTACAATAAAGGACATATTGATTTTCACTGCTGTGTGGAACCAGATTATTTTTCTTTTTCTTGTATTCCCTGGTTTTTGCATCTGATTCCTTATTTGGTTCAAGGACTGTTTTCGTTTAGACTATAGGATTATTTTGCTGAACTCTTGTGCTGTCACTTCTGCTGTTTTTCGTTCTACACATGTAGTCATAGGATCATAGGAACATAGGAAGTTACTAGGCTAAATGCCTGTGGGCCCTTACAAGCCTAGCCAAGTTCAACCCTTATTTCCATGATCAGCACCTATTGCCCCTGTCCAGCAGGGACATAGGTGGAACCCCCAGGGTGAATTTATGGTAACCCATCCAATCATCCAGATTGCATTTGAAGAGGGCCAAAGAGGTACTCTGTTTGACATGAGTGGTAACCTCTGGGAGACAAATCTGTCCCTCTAGCAGGTTCTATTAATGTCACATAACAGGTTAAGATCTTTAGACCACGTAACCCGTGTACAATTTGACTTGCAGATATGAAGCATTTCCAATATAGCAGGGTCAGAGATTGCCTTATATGCAAGGCAGAGATCACATCTGAGTAGTCTGTTTGAAACAGAATAAAGTGACAGCGATTTCAGATGATCCACATAGGACAGATGATGAAAACCTTGAATTGTCCTTGTGAGGAACCTTTGTGCTCTCTCCAGTTGCTGCAGGTGCTTGGAAAGGTACATACCAAAAGGAGCATTGTACTCAGTTATTGGCCTGATGAGGGAAGAATACAGGGAGGTTATAACTTCTTTTTTTTATGGAGGCAATGCCCTTACTTATGAGATGAGCAATATAGAATGCCCTTCTTACCACTGTGGAGACATGGTGATCAAAGTTAAGGTTGCTGTCAACCTGTGTACCCAGGTCTCTCACCACTAAGTGTGCACTTAGGGTGTTGCTATTGTAGTAGTTAGCAGGAACATCACTCTTACAGAAAGGAATGATAATACATTTTTTTGCATTAAGTGTAAGGCTATGACTTTGACACCAATAATTTTGTGTAAAACCCTCTTGTAGGATGTTGACATAATTTTGAGATTCTATGACCGCTCCAGGTTTGCAGTCATCAGCAAACTTTGTTAGCCACAGACCTTTACTTTTTGGTTGCACTTCAGAGAAATAGATTCCAAACAGCAGAGGTCCCCCTGACTCACTGGTTACAGGTCTGCTGTTGAAGGTGGATTCCCCTATTTTGACTATATGCGTTCAATCAGGGAGTCAGTTAGTTATTTAGTTTGTGTCACTATAAGAAATTCTCAAGGACAGTGTATAAAAATGCGGTTTGTCACAGTTTAGGTATGGATTACTTCATTGAATACAGTCTTACTGCATGTGGTTGCCAGATGAATAACACAAATCAAAAAACACATTTGATTAAAAAAATAAAAAAAAATGTGTTCTTGTCAAGGTCATAGTCACCTTAACACCCTTGCAGAGGAGCTGGGTCTCCTGCTCCCCATAACTGTTATAATCTGGTCTGAAAGTATTACAATTTGAGGGAAAGGAAAAAGCTCCTTGTTACATTGCCTCAGAGTTTCATCAACTATCTGACTGACTTCCATTACACATTTATCTACAGTCCACTAGTCATGTGGAACTCTCCATATTAACTAGTCAAGCTCATCCAAAGATTTTTATATTTAGGAGAAAAACAGATAAACTGCACATGTCAAAACACTCATGTTTTCCTTACGTTTATAGTGTATAGCAATTATCTCTCTAAGGTGACTATCTATATTTATTTATTTAACATTATTGTTAGTTTTATATGTAATTTTTTTATTGATGTTTACATTGTTTTAATTTGCTTGTCTGAATATTTTAAGCACCTTGAGAAAAATGGCAATCAAATATTGCTGCATTGTTAAAAATAATTCTGATCTTGCTTAAGAAAAAAGGTACTGTAGTACTTAAGAATTGCTTTTTTTATTTTCTAAAGATAACAGGGATGTAAGACAGGCAGAATGTTATATGTAATTACATGGCAGAACAGAGAAGCTTATTGCTTTGTTTTTCTAGCAGACCAAATTAATGCATTATAATTTTTTTCTTAAATAATGCTGGCTTAGTTGCCTTATTGGTTCAAATGTTTTCTAATCCTTTGATTTTTCAGACTGTAACATTCCAATGTACTCATTTACTGAAACATCTTCCTGGAGGAAACCCATCAAGTCAACAAAAAGTAGATATCACCATACAGTGAAAGTGGAAAGGGATCTGTCACACTACAGTCCTTCATTTTTTTTCTTATAACTTTTAGCTCCCAATAGTATGCTAGAATTGTATCTGCAGGGTCGTGGGGAGGGGTTCCACCAGCTGTTTGATGACATAACCCTCCAGAGCTGTTGGACATGCTACACTTAAAGAAATCCCAATCCCTCAGAGCCACACACTCCAGGGATCTAAACCTTGTCATCACAATAAACAAAACATGCTGGAGGGATAGGTTCCTGACCCAGAGACACCCCAGACTCTGGAATAGATTGCTCATACATGTCAAGCAGAGTGCCTCTTTGGCCCTCTTCAAAAGGAACCTTGACGATCGGATGGGAGAAAGGAAATTCACCCCAGGTATCACGTCAGTCGCTCTGCTAGATAGGGGTCCAGAAAAGTAAATAGTGTGGGAAGAAATAGCCAGGGAATTGTTATGGCTAGGCATGTATAGGCCCTAGGGCTGATAGCCTAGTACCAACCTATGAATCTATGAACCTATAAGATCCATCCCACCCTGGCAATTGCTGCTGCCTCCACAAACAGTCTCAAGTTTCCACTAGGGGTGTGATATATATGATGATCAATGCACTTTTATACCTCTCTCCCTGAGAGAGCTGAGCAAACAAAAGCTTCATCAGTGCCCCCTCCCCCAAACACCTGTCATTTCCAACAACTGCAAGAATCACTAGCCATTGCTGGGTCATCTGAGACATGGTTCATAGGTTCATAGGTTTGTAGGAGGTTACTAGGCTAGTGGACCTAGAGCCTTTACAAGCTGAGCCATGTTAATCCCGGTTGCGACAATGGTCCTTGGTTAGATGGACATACCTTACAGATCAGCACCAACTACCCCTGTCCATGATGAACATGGGTGCCACTGACTCCAGTAGTGAAATTGTGGTGACCCATCCATTTGTCCAGGTTGCACTTGAATAGGAGCTGTTTCACATGAACTGGAAGTTTATTCCAGACAAGTGGCAATCTCTGGGAGACATACCTGCCTGTCCAGCATGTTCTGTTAATGTCACTGGCAAGGTTGAGATCCCTAGATCAAGTGACTCTAATGACATTTGATTTGTGGATGTGCAGCATTTCCATCAGGTCATGGTCAGACACTGCCCTGTAGGCCAGGCACAAGTCGTCTCTCAGTAGCCTATATGATACAGAATACAGTGACAGGGCTTTCAGTCTATCCACATAGGTCATGATTTGGAGGCCCTGTATCTTCTTAGTGAGAATCCTCTGTGGTCTCTCCAGTTGCTGCAGTTGTCTGGTAAGATACATGCAGAAGTACTTTATTAATGATTTGATTAGGGTCAATAAAATGGGGTTATAACATCCTTAGACCTGGATAATGCCTTTACTTATGAGATGCACAATGTAGAAGACTTTCCTTACCACCGCAGAAACCTGGTAGTCAAAGTTCAGATTGCTATTGACCTGTGTTCCCAGATCTAATACCACTGGGTTTGAAGTTAGAAGTGTGCTGTCAATACTGTAATTAGTGGGGAATTCCACTTGACCAAATGGGACAATAGTGTACTTTTTTGCATTTAGTTTTAGACCGTGACTTCGGCACCAGTCATTTGTTTGTGTTAGCCCCTCCTGTAATATTTAACATCACTGGGTACTCAATGATTGCACATAGCTTACAATCATCAATGAACTTAGTAAGCCAAAGGCCATCTACTTTAGCCTGAACTTTTGAGAAACAGATTCCAAATAGTAAAGGGCCCAGTACAGATCCCTGTGGTATGCCAAGGTGACAGGCCTACTGGTAGAGGTGGAGTCACCAACTTTGACAGTATGTGTTCTGTTGGTGAGCCAGTTAGCTACCCATCAAGTGTTGTAAGGGTTAACACCTAGACAGGAGAGTTTTTCAATGATATCTAAGTGGGGGGTTGTGTCAAATGCTTTGGCTAGGTCCAGATAGGCAGTATGCACTGTCTTACATTCATCCAGGGCTTTGGTGACTTTCTCAAAGATGACTACCAGGTTCAATAAACATGCTCTACCCTTAACAAAGCTAAACTTAGCTAGACGTAGAGTTTGAAAGTCATCTATGTCCTTGTTGATAAGCTCCATGATGATCCTTTCCATGGCCTTGCAGATGAGGCTGGTCTTATGGTGCTGTAGTTCCCAGGGTCGGTTGATGGCACCCCTTTATGCAGGGGGATTACTGTTGCTGTTCTCCCTTCTGTTAGGACAAAGCCAGTTCTCAGGCTATGGTTGAAGAAGAAGGCAAGTGGATGAGCTAGGTTCTGTTTTAGATTGCTTAGTAAACAGCCTTGGATGTTACCTGGTCCCACTGAGGCCGTGGTTTTGGCCATGGAAAGCACAGATATGACTTGATCTCTTGAGGTACTAGGTAGAGAACTGATGTCAGGAATGCTTGGAGGTATGACTAGTGGGGAGGGGGGGTGAAGTTTGCACCCAATCTGTCAGCTAGCAGGTTGGCAATTTTCTTCAGTATAGTGTGAGTGGTACCATCTGCTACCAATTTGGGACATAGTTGGGCACCCCCTTTTAAATTTCGGACATAGTTAAAGAATGCCTTTTGATCATCCTTGGCTAGAGATGCTATTTTAGGTTCATAATTAGCTTTAGAGGACTTCACAATATTTCTGATTTGCTTGTTCAATCTGTGGAAGGTATTGCCTCATGTTCTTGAACATCAGTTCCACATTGTGGACATCAGTTTCTTCCTTTTGTTTTATACTAGATGTCTACCAAGGTGGCTTGCTTTTTGTGAGGGCCTGGTTTTAAAATGGTTAGGTACAGCTGAGTCTATGCAGTTGCTAAGATGATTATACAGGGCATCTGTGTACATCTCTGCATAGTAGTCATTATTGCTTGTGATTGCAGGGAGTATAAAACTTTTTAAAACATCACTTAGTAGGCTATTATTTGCTTTGGAGTAGTTCCTTAGTTTTTTTGTTCCTTTCAGGGTGTGGGATCCAATAGTTACTTCAAACAAAACAGATTTATGGTCCGACCTTATCAGGGAGTGCATCACAGAAGGGGCAGTGCAGTGGCCACCCATGGTAATGAGTACTATGTTAAGGACATTAGAGCCCCTTGTATGGGTGCAGACGGTCTATTCAAGAGCATTTGCATTGGTCAGGGCTTTTCACTTCTGTGCCATTTTTCCTGTAATGCAATGTAATATAATATAATATAATATAATATAATATAATATAATATAATATAATATAATATAAAGTTATGGAAATATAAAGGAGCATACAAAACCAAATGGTTTCTTTTCTGATTTTAAAATGCAGAAGGCATTCTTCCTGAAAATTCAACAGGTAGCGAAGCTCAACACCTAAAATCACTTGAGTTTGTAATAAACATGTATGATGCTGTGATCGATATGCTTTTATTTCTGAATGGGCTATAAATGCTATTCAGTATAGAAGAGTGCTAGTTTCAGCATTCACAGACAAGAGCACATTTCTTCATTCCCTTTTTACCATCCATTGTAACCAACAAAGGAAAATCATAAAGGCATAGATTTCCTATCCTTCTCATCAGTTTTCTCCCAATTTGTTAGTCTCACTTCTGCAAGCCAAGATGCAAACAAATGTATTGTGCACGATTAAATTAAAGATGTCTTAGTCATGTATTTCATAAAAAAGACAGCTCAAATAGACTGTCTGGCAGAACAAAAGCCGCTGTTGCTTGTCAGTTGATTTAAGGCACATTGCATGGTCTGAGATTTACATGCAGTGGAAGAATATAACATTATCTGAGTTCGGCATACACCAGAGGAATATAACACCATGCATATTAATTGTCATTTCCCTTTTCTGAAACTCTTCTTTGACCGTTGGACTTCAGCATCAATAAAATGACTGTGGATAACCTTATAGTACGCTTCATGCACTGTTATGTTAGTATGACAGCAGATAACATGAACAAGGGCAATTAAGATTTTAAAATTGACTTTCTACTTCATAGCCTTAAGGAATGCTATGTGAGCTGGGTTAAACAGATTTTCATTAAAAGTCACACTAGATGATTAGACTGCATGAAGGGTTTCACTGAAGTAGGTCTTAAAACACAAAGAAATGCTCGAGACTGCCGTCATTTTATTAATGTATGCTTCTATGCGGCTATGCAGTAGTGTCTTCACACTCAATCTAATAGTGTTTTATTTGTTTTCAGGCATGATGGATGTGTAGAATTACACAGAATGATGACGACTCATTAATACAGTTCAGAATGTGGTGACGTTGGCATTTTAGTAATGCACTGCTGTAACAACACGGTGTGTTTATGGGTCAAGAAATTGCAGATTTTTCACTGGTGAAGTGTTTTTGTTGACAACTTTGTTTTAACAAATATAGTGAAAATAAAACACACAGGAAGGCTTTCATATGCACAGTAAGCAGTATCAATGAAAAAGGAAATATTTTAAAAGGAAATCTTTAAATAAATGCAACTTTTAAGACGAAAGTTTTATTTTTCTATTAGATTATCATCATCATGCTCTCGTGGTATGTGCTTAGATATATATATATATATATATATATATATATATATATATATATATATATATATATATATATATATATATACACACACACACACATACACACACACACATGTATGTATATAAATATATATATATATATATATATATATATATATATATATATATATATATATGAATATATATGAATGGATCTAGGACACATGGCTGAATACACGCTTTACTGCACGTGAAATTGAGCTGCACAGTACATCGAATGCATATTTAAACAAAATTACAACTGACAGAATGCAAAGTCACTGAAAGATAATATAACATTAGGAATGTCGTTCCTTTAAATTTAACTGTGTAATGTTACTTTAAATACTGTGGAGCTATGTTGTAGCACTGTAGTACAGTATGGTGCTTTCTCTAAAAGTGTGCTTTTGCTGTATTGTTTTATGAAAAAAAAGTATTTTCATTCCTATAATTTCATGTGGCAAGCTTTGTTTGAGTTATTCGCTGAGCATTCTTTAACACAGACTGTGAGATTCATTCTATGCCATTTTGAAATAGCTGCTATTAAAAGTTTAAAACGGAATGTGAGCAATGTCATATGTAAAGGCTGCTTCTTCCACTTTGGGAGAAATATATGGCGTAAAGTGCAGGTTCCTGGACTGTCGTTGTTGTATAACTCTAACATGCATTTCCAATATTCTGTAAAGAAGTTGGCTGCATTAGCATTTCTAGATGAAGAGGACATAATGATTACATTCACTTTATTGAAAACTACATTTCCAAGTGAAGGGAAAGTGTTACTGAAATAATTCTCAGAGTGGTATTTGCTGGGTAACCCAGAGTGTTCTGCACTAGATCTACAGGTTCTATTTGAGTTCCTCCTCTGTTCCCTATCAAATATTGGAACATTTCTATGTTGAATGACCTTAATTTGCCAAGAGCTCAGAACACTGTAGAAGCCTGGCACAGACGTTTAAAATGTATAGCAGGAAAACATATTTCTGATTTGGGTCATGTGTTAGATGCGGTTGTGCGTGAACAAAATAGAGTGGATGAGATTCGTCACCGTCTTTCTACTAGGTGTCCTCTAAACCCTAAAAAGAAATCATTAGTACATCGGCAAGCTCAGTTTTTAACTATTCTGGAGCACAAGAGTTAATATACCAATATACAGTTTGTGGAAGCTATTGCAAACGTATTACAAATATGATTTAGAGATTTGTAGCATGACATCAGCAGTCAGATTTCAGTTGGTTGCTTATTTTATTTGACAATCATTACTTCAAGGAATAATAACACAGATGGGGAATTCTTCGTTTCATACACTTGTATTATGCACTTGGGTGTGACTACATTAATCCGCAGTATGTACTTTCGGCAATTTGTGCGTCGGTTGAATGTGTTTTCAGTCAAATGCACTTTAGTCCAGTTCTGCTCAGTAGTGTTAGATTCGGTAAAGCGTGTATTCGGCCATGTGTCCTAGATCCATATATATATATATATATATATATATATATATATATATATATATATATATATATATATATATATATATAGACAGATAGATAGGTATAGATATAGAGACAAATATAGATATAGATATATAGACAGACGTGTGATATGTGTGTGTGTGTGTATGTGTGTGTGTGTGTGTGTGTGTGTGTGTGTGTGTGTGTGTGTGTGTGTGTGTGTGTGTGTGAGTGTGTGTGTGTGTTATGTACATATTTCTGTTGCAATGTATTTTTCCTACATCCTTTTACAGTTGTTCATTTTCTAATGTTCACTAATGTTGGATCTTACATTAAGTTATATCTTATTACTGCATGTCTTAGCAACTTTTGCCTTGTAAGTTATCTGTTATCCATTGCACAGATTGTTTTTATTAGGCTGTGGATAAAATGAGTCCTTTGTGATCAGATAACTACCCTCGTACCTCTCAACCTCTTATTGCAAAAAATATGAACAAAGCCAGATAAAACAGGGGGGGGGGCAAGGCCCAAAAATAAGGACATCTTAAACATTGCTCTTATAAACTTAGAAATTTGCTAGAAAAGCAGGATTTGTTTTAACATACATTTTCTGAAGGACTTGAAGTCTGAAACTCTCAGATCTTCCTAGTGATTTACCAGAAAACCACAAATTTCATGCAGAACACATCAAAAATATGAGCCAAAAACATGGACATTCTGCAAAAATCTGAACAGTTGAAAGACCCTGTTTACCATACAATAATCAACTAAATAAATAAATAGGTAAGTAACAGAAAGCAATCTCTGAGACTGAATCAAAATCCATGGACTTTTTTTTCTTAGTTTGAAGAAGCTTTTGTTTTGCTACTAAATTCAGTACAAAATAATTGGATGGTTTCAGTATAAGCATGCTATTAACACCAATGAGTTTCTTCTGTTTTGACTATAAATTAATGTAATTTCAGTTATCTGGTGCAATGGATTTGTTTTTGTATACATGTTTCAAAAGTTAAATAATTTACTCCTACCTATCCATCTATGTACTATAACAGTTCTTGTTGCTAATGCATTAAAATTCTTTATTATTCCTTAAAAGTTAGATACTAATTTCTCATGAAATCTCATATCTAGCAAGGATCATAGCTCTCAGCTGTCCAGATTTTTGCAGAATTTCCAGACTTTGCTGTATATTTTTGTCTATAACTCATAAAATTTTGGTTTTCTGGCAAATCACTGGCTAATTATTTAGGATTGAATTCAAAAAATAATGATAGACATTTGAGTTTCAGACTTCATACCCATCAGAAAATTCATGTTAATGCAAAAACATTTAATCAATCAACTTTCTAAGTTTCTAAGAGCGATGTTTATAAATTGTCCTTATTTTTAGACCTTTGTTCCATCATTTTTTATGGCTTCATCCAGATTTCTTGCTCTAAGAGGTTGAGATGTATGGCAAGGATTAATTTTTAAATAAGGTAACCTAACAAGCTCTTTTGCATGATTTACAATGCATTTATCTAAGATGTCAAGAGAAAAGTTTACCAAAGAGGACTCCAGGGTATTTATGACAAATTAAAGTATGCAGAGTTCATATTTATATCTATCCATCTATATCTATCTATATCAATATCTATCTATAGCTATATCTATATGTGGGTCTACTTCTATTCACTGACAGCCCATTTCACTAAAACCCATTTGGTCAACAGCTCATTTCATTGACAAAAGTATTCAAGGCAAAAACCTGGGTTTTGCCCCCCTCCCCACTGTTGTGCGACTGTGGATTTGTTATATACAGTTGGGGGGTGTCAATGAAATGAGCTGTTGACCAAATGGGTTTCAGTGAAATGGGCTGTCAGCTATATATATATATATATATATATATATATATATATATATATATATATATATATATATATATATATATATTTGAATCCCTATCAGAAAATTTGAATCCCTATCAGAAGCTTAATTTTCAGCAGCTTGAATGTCATATGTGGGAGACCATCCTGAAAACTTAAACTTCAGAAGACAACAAAAATTGACAATTTTTCTAAGTTTTTGCAGGACGGAAGCCCCACTGTAGCCCCCACACCCCCTGCTCATTATATATACCACCTCTGAGATCGCACTACTGCGGGTAAAAGGGTAAATTTCCTGATCCTTACTGTACCAAAATCTCCATTCAAAAGCTTAGAGTTTTGGGAAATTCGTTCATATGTTCTCACGCATATGAATTCTTTAAACTTAAGCTTCTGATAGGGTCCCACACACACACACACACACACACACACACACACACACACACACACACACACACACACACACACACGCATGTTTTTTTCATCCTTTTAATAGACAACTCTGTGTTCTTGTAGTCAGATGTATGAATTTAGTTTATTAGAAAACTACAGAACAGTCTGGTCTCTTTATATATACATTTCCATTACCTGAATGTCAGGAAATTTTAATCAGTCCAGTGTGACAAGAATCCCAAAGGATACCACCACTGCTGTTAGATGAAGACAATTATTTAGCCTGAAATTCTACCTGCTTTTCAATCACTTCTAAATGCATTCACTTGATAGAGGAACCTAATTTTCAAGAGCTGTGAACAAAGTAAAACAAGCTGAAAAGGCCACAATGGCCTTACTAGAATGCATTTACTAAATGAATTCAAACAGCAATCGCTTGTGACTCTTCTTTCATTAAAGCCTACCGATTATGATCAAGTAGTTTAAAGTATAAAAACAGTAAAAATCTCAATGTTTTGGCAGTAGTTTAAGAATGAAAACCTTTATATACCAGAGTTAACACCTTCCATGCTATACATTTAACTCTGACATTATGGTAACTTGGATGGTGTTGAGCTTTGCTGGGGTGATAGAGACTTATTGTATCATTAGCGCAGGCTAGAGTGTGTGTTTTATTTCTTAATAATGATGTTTAATATTTTCAGCACTCAGCCAGTCCTGTTTCCCAGGAAGTGAAGTGGCTTGACAGTGATAATTATCTGTAGTCTGGTCTGGTAACTGGACCTCTTAAGCCATAACCTTCTTGCTCATTCTTGTAGCATCCAAAAAGATGGCTTGCAATGAGCCTTTGAAGTGCATGTACTTACCTCCAAACATGATGTGATCGGGTAGCACCACTGCCTTAAAAGCAAGCACATCTGAGTGACTTCAAGTTTCCACCAGTGATTCAGCAGTGAGAAATGTGTCCTAAGCCCATGCCTCTTTTCTCCCAGACTCAAAGTGGATCTAGCAGGTAAAGCCTACTGATTCCTCTCTTCATTTATGCCTGTTCCAACAAATTTCTAAGCTGCAAATCAAAATTGGGTCACCTGGTTGTAGTCTGGGTTTTATCCTTCTGTGTCAATGAAGTTGGCCTGGTGATGACCAAAGGTGACAGCCAGCACTCATATTTTCAAAGAACTGCTGAAGGATAGAGTTCCTGTTTGTGAGAATCATCTGGACTCACATTTATGCACATTGTGTTTGCCAGTACTTTTAAATGTAGATCTATCTGTTCATCACTGTATATTGACTTCCCTAGCTATTTGAACTTTAAATGGCCAAGAACAGATGATCGAAGTTTTGAAACTTTGAAAACTTATTTTTTTTTTTTTACATTCCCCCCCCCCCCCCACATCCCCTGCTAATTAAATATACCAACTCTGACATCAAACTACTGTGAGGAAAATGGTAAATATCCCATTCCCCTTTGTATGGTGATCTTAATTCAAAACATTCAAAGCTTCAAAACTTCGATTTTATGGTCTCGGCCTTTTGAAGTTCGAAGTTTTGAACCTTTGAACTTCTGAAGGAGATTTGTATCTATATATCTATATATATATATATATATAGATATATATATATATATATATTTATATATATATATATATATATATATATATATATATACACACACACACACACACACACACACACATACATACACACACACACACACACACACACACACACACACACATATATATATATATATATATATATATATATATATATATATATATATATACTTATAGCTATGTATGTACATATCTTCTGTATAAAAAGACTCACAATCCATTGCAGTCTTTTAGCAGCCACCAGTCAGTAACTGTCACTCCCACATTACTTTTATCTTTCATTTGTCCTGTTTCCATTTGATTTTATTGTTGTTTTATACTTTGCTTTCCAATCTGGTGTATATATGACTTCCTCTACAAATCTCCACATTTCATATCACATTTTTTACTTCTTTTCATTCACAGAGACTGCATATTACATTATGGAGCCATACTATTCTATGCATATTTCTACTATCATCATGGTGGGATTGCCATTGTTATTTATTTATTTTATGTATTTATTTATTTATTTATTTATTGACATTTGTTGACTGGAAAAGTCTGACTGGGTTAGAAACCCATTTTTACTGTAGGCCTGGGGAGAAAAGATCCAAAACAAACATATCAGAAAAAAGAATGCATGTTTATATAAATATATATATATATATATATATATATATATATATAGTACATACATCAAAAGTACATAGAATATGTACATATTACATGTCACTTCAGAGTACAAGTAAGAGGAGAGCATTTTGGTTCATCAGATACAAAGCTGTGGTATAGCAAAATGATATTTGTTACATAGCATTTCATTCACAAGTAAGGCATAGAGTTAAGGTGTCATGTTGAGTCTATTTGAATAAAAGACACAGTGGATTGTAGAATAGTCCATAAATAGTATGTTGCATTATAGTTCTTAGAAAGTAGAGAGTTAGAAGGAAAACGTATGTACAGAGTGTGTAGTATTTGGGAGAGAATGTAAATGTTTCAAAGCAGGTAAAGAATGAATAGAGGATAGTGAGATAATTCTATTCAAGTAAGAGGGGTGGGGGTAAGGTGCGGGTGAGGAAGGATGGAAGAGTTGAGTAGGATGGGTATTAGTTAAGGAGCTTTCTAGAATGACAAAGGCAGAGACTAAGGAGGTTAGTTTTGATTAGCAGGGCATGGACATATCCAAGCAGTGGAGAGGAGTTTTTCTTAGTGCCATTTTGAAATTATTGATATTCTGTGTGCTGGTTATATGGCTGGGAAGACTGTTCCTAAGTTTGGCAATAGTAAAATAGTAGAGACAATATATATTAAGACAATAGCTGTGATCCTCTGAATTGCAGGAATTTCAGTGTGATTATGGAAGAATGCATACTAGCCACAAAACTGCTGTATCTCTAAGCATGCCTTGCTCTCTGAATAACAGTAATGTCAGACTAAGTATCATAGCTCTCAAACTGCCATCTCTTAAATGATAAACACCATCTCTCACAATATGGAACAAATGGGCAAAATGTGGAACACTTACTAACATCTTACTAACAACTTCAACTAGGAAGCTCACAGAATAGTTCAGATGTGATATTTTACTTAGAGAATACTTCTTTAATGAAATAACATGACTTCCTTCTATTTACTATGGATATCAGTTTTAAAAATTGTTAACAATGAATGTGTGACTGACCCTTTTAATGTGGAACTTTTAGGAATATGAACTTTTTAAGACCCCAAATGAGGAACATCCCTCGTAATCAGGTACACTTGAGAGGTATGTTAAGTATATATAAGTAGAAGGGGTGTGAGGGGTACAGACCTTGACATCAGTGGATGGGTAACATCACTTATGTTAAATCAGACATACATTTAAAAGTTTTGGGATTTGCATTACTGCGTCTCCAAACTGTGAGAGGAAGCCATCAGGGCTCACAACTGCTTGCCCTTACCATGCTGTCTTTATACCCCTTCCACTGTCATTGTTCCCTTCTGTTGATCTATCTCCAGTATCTTTTGCCTTTTCAGTTTACCACTTCCAGAACTAAATACCGTACTCTGCAGGGGTCCCACAGTACCCTGCAGTGTGGAAGTTGTACCTATGTGCCCCTAAGTCTATTCCATATTAAAGATACAGGTTAGCATCCTGTTGAATTTGGAAGTCACTCTCCCACTCTGCCCCTGGTGGTTCATTTGTGACATGACAACCATTCCTAATCTTTTTCAAACTCCACTATATTGTCTCCAATACTGTCAAGGTAGAACTCTCCTGCTGGGTAGTCAGGCCTTTGGTGTTTGTGTAATGGTTTTAAGTGCTGAATTGAACGTCAGCATTTCTTCATTTGCTGCTGACATCTTAAAGACATTGTCACCATTACATCACAGCCTGTGTTTCAATGTCAGCAACAAAAATTGGCCTAGTTTCCTATATTCAGCATTACAAAAATGAAAGTAACCTGCAGGATCCACAGTGACCTCAGAATTAGCAGACCCAGATCATGTAACACTGCTTAACTGGATCTGTAAAGATAAACAAGGCTAAGAATCAGTCTCAATTATAAAGAAAGGACAGTGGCTAATTCTGGGTTGAGAAAGCAGTTTTCCATCCTTATAAAGATTTTTTTTTTAGTTTTTGCTTAGCTGAGATTTTGCCACTAAATATGTCCTTATTAGGACAGTGAAAACAATAGTGTTCATCCAAATGTCTTTCTAAGGATGGTTCATTTAACTACCTGTTTGCCATTCTCTTTAAATGTCCTTAATAGGATGATCTAGAATCAAAAAGGAACTAAAAAACATGCTTATAAGGACAGAAAGCTGCATGCTCAGCCCAGAATTAGTCACTGTCCCTTTTTTATACTTGGGACTGATTCTTAGCCTTATTTATATACAGCATTACCTCAGAAATGTGACTTGAACTGTGCAGATCCCTAAACTTTTACCTGTCATACTTCACTGCTCATAATTTTCTCTTGTGACAAACTCCTGCCCACTGATTCCACTGTATCATATCCACAAGACGTGTCCTTACCCATTTATTTTGTCTACAATGCTAATGTAGAGCTATCATTTTTAGTTGTTCTGGCAACTTACTCTGAGTGAATGACTTGATCATATTGCAGAAATTCATAAAACCACAACTAGTGCCCTCCCATTTGTCCTGCAACACAGCCATGTTTATTTTATGGACCTCCTGGTAGTGAAAAGTTATTTGAGGATGCACACCTCTAAAAAGTAATTTGCTTTTCCCTTAGGATCTTTTCTAAAGCCATGTCTGCAGGAATAGTCAAAACTGTAGCCAGGGATTGATTTTGGCTACTCCTTTTTGCAGCAGGACTACTTAAAAAAGTACAATAAGCCACTCAACCAACTAGTTGTTGAATTGTTCCCTAAGTGAATCTACCAGCATGGCATCTCAGTATCCATTGCATCCTGGGGATGATATTCCATCCAAACACCCACTCACTGACTCACACTGTGTACTTCCCTCAATCAAGTTCTCTAACCATTAAGTCATTTTTGTGTCCAGCATTATTACACACTCATCCCTTTCAGTCTTCATGGCAATCTCATCTGTGGGACAGAAATGAATGCCTTGCTAAAATTCATAAAATCTGGCTTTAACCATCCTTAGAGAAAAAATAAGCTGCACCTCCACCGTCTTTTAAATTATCTTTCCTCTTGTCTGTTTCTTCTCCTGTTTCCCTTCTTTCCAGGCAAGTATCTTGCTTTCTTTTTTATTTGTGGAGATATACAAGAGAAGAAATCAATGAAAAATCTCTGACTGCTTTATCTTTCTATCTTCTTTTACCAGTTCATTCATTTTTCATCTTACCTTTCTCCGTATCTTCTACATATCCAAAATATTTAATTTCCTTTCTTTGTTTTCCAGATACTTTCCTATTCAACCCTCTACTGTTACTTCCATGACTGCAGTTTCTTTTTCTTCTTCTTCTTAATATTTTGTGCTTTCTTCTCCATCTCCTTTCACCTTTTTTTATAAGTTGTCAGTAAGTAGTAGGCTAGCTGCCCTTGTGGGACATTTTAAGCCTAATAAATTTCCCTTTCTGTGTTCAAAATAACCTGTACCATTTGGTTACAGATTGACCTTACCCATCCCATGGTCAATAATTATATATTATCCCTAATGAGAATAACTGGAATCATACAATAGATAATTTGAGGTGACCCATGCATGGGATAAAGCATTTAGAAGATACCTTTGTCCATTAGTAGTACAGGAGGCAGGCCTGGGGTAAATTTTCTGTTTCTCTTCCATAAATCTAAGTTGTGCTTGAATATGGGCAGGGATGAACTTTGTTTTATATGGATGGTGAATCTGTTCCATAGCAGTGGTATCCTCTGAAAGATATCCCTGTTCCTCTAAACTGTTCTGTTGATGTTTCAAAAGAGGTTTAGATCCCTAGGCTAAGGGTTTCTGATGCCATTTGACTTGCTGGTATGCAGCAAATGCATCAATAATGGGTTGGAGGATGCCTTGCATGCCAGATGCAGGTCACCTCTTAGCAGTATGCAGGATATTGACTATAGTGACAGAACGTTGAGTCGGTCCATAAAGGACGTATTCCATGTTTTCTATTTTCTGGCTCCCGTGTGGTCTTTTTCAGCACATTTTTTCTTGCCTTTGTATTTGATTTGCATGTATCTCTTTTTCTTTTCACCTTCATAAGTATTCCTTTGTGACCTCCCACAGTTTGTTTGACCTATTATCACTTCTCTACACACCCAATTTGTGCCTCACTGTGTTTCTTAGTGTTAATATAGTTAAATCATTCATTTGTTCTTTCACTCAGTTTCTGGTACTAGCTTTATGTTATTTCAGGTTATGCAGTGCCAGGGTTTATCAAAAAGGCAGTGGACATTGAGCATACAGCTGAACAGGATACTATCCTATTAAACAGACACACACATGCAAAGACACACACACACACACACACACACACACACACACACACACACACACACACACGCGGGTGTGTGTGCACATATGCGCTCACACAATCAAATCCATTCATACTAAACAATCACCTATAGGGCGGTTTGGAGGATCACCAGGTCATCTGTTCAGTATGTCTTTGGGATATAAAAGTAAACCAAAACCCACTCTAAAAACAAATTTGTCCAAAAAGACAAGGACATGTGTACTCTACACAGGAGGTATTTCAGCTTTGAACAAAATGAGAAAAAACAAGTACTTTACCTCTGAGTGTTTTTGTTTTGTAACTTACTACTGTACATGCAGTAACTTAGTTTGTAGAGTAGACATAACATTTTCAACAGTCACATCTTTCATTCTTTCATTTTGCAGTACCTGCTTTAGTCCAGTCAGTGTTACAGGAGAACAATAGCTTACTCTAGATGTTGTTGGTATAAAATACAGAGCCAGGCCTGCATAGGATGGCAGGCCATTACTGGATGTATGTGCTGAAATAGATATTCATATTCAAGACATTTGGATCTGGAGTCATGTGGCTAATTTCTCAGTGCATAATATCATTCTGTGCTTGCAGCTGGAAATATGTGTATAAAGGCAGAATTCTGACTTTATCCCCCCCCCCCCCGCCACCCATGCGTAGGGCTTTCAGTTGCCATATACGTTTGCCACAATGCAAGATTGCAAAGCAGTGACTTCAATTATGTTATGTCAGACTGGCTATACTAATGGTGCACACACCTAGCACAACGCAAGAGGGTAAGCGGAAAACTCAGCGCACACATGATTTATATGGAGATGCGCACACATGATTTATATGGAGATGCGCACACATGATTTATATGGAGATGCGCACACATGATTTATATGGAGATGCGCACACATGATTTATATGGAGATGCGCACACATGATTTATATGGAGATGCGCACACATGATTTATATTGAGTTGCTCAATCACAAGCTGAAAGAGAGAAACGTGTGAATGTAGTCTTCACTGGCTGGGAGTATAAACAAAACCATTCAGTCAATGTAACTGGTGTACGCAACTAGTTTGCATTCATAAAGAGGTTCTGTTCAAGTATCAGTGGTGAAGAGTGCTGAAGACAGATTTATGCTGGCTACCATTCTTGAAGACTCTTTGCTTCAGCAGTTCATCATTTGAAGAATGTCACAGTTATAGCAACATGTTTAAAATAAAAAAAATAAAAAAAAACAGAAAATGATGCATCTATTTCCAAGAGTAATACAGATATGAGACTTATGAGCATCTCATGCAATGTTTCTATACTGTCCTGTATAAGAAATCAAGTAGGTTTTAAAGGCCACTTTATTTAGGAGATAGGCACATTCATCTGCATTAACTCTGACTCACAGTGTAACAGCTTCATATGTAGCATGAAAAGTCAAAAATCGGCAAGCTTTTTGAGTGTCAAGAAAATGTGGGTCAATTGTCCATCCAACCAAAAATTTATCATCAACTGTAAAAGACAAGGGGATACTGTCAGATATGACATAAGAATTCAGTTTAAGATTGCCACCTTTCTTTCTCTGGATAGCAAGCCAGCATGATTGCAGTTTACAAGTGAAAATTATACTTCACAAAAAATAATAAACTGCAAGTGGCGAAAACAAAGAAGTCATTATTCTTACACTGCAGCTAGTGTTTCAGGCATGTGGCCTTCTTTGGCTGAAACATACAACAAAAGTGCACACATTATACAGCAAAAAGTCATTTTATCAATATGTCTGTGACACAGACAGGAAACTAGGAGCTTTGGGAGTTTTAGCATTTCATCGCTCTGTCCTCCTGCTCTCCTTTGTAGTCATTAACACATTGAAAACATTTCACAGATTCAGGAAGCCATGCAAACTCTGGTCTGGTAATTATCACAAGGCAACAACAAGCCATATGAATTCAAATCTTGTAATCATCACATAGCTAATTTCCCAAAGCTCCTAGTTTCCTATTTTTACTGTTAATCAATAATTTATTGACAGAGTGTGACTACTGTGTTTCAGCCTAATGTGGCTGTATGGCCAAGGCACTAGTTATAGTGTAAGAAATAAAAGTTTCATTGTTTTATTCACATGCACTTTATTTATTTTTATTTATTTATTTATTTATATTGTAAAACATATAACAAAGTCGCCATGACCATGACTGCTCTCTTTCTCATATTTAAAATGAGACTTGCATAATACCTACTTGCACTTCTAATGTTGCATGACTCTGAGAAGATCAGACTAGAGTCACTTTCAGTAATCCTACGTCTTCCGTGATGTACATGTCGGATGCTGATCTCTATCATCCTGTCTATAATAATAATAATAATATCTGTAGTCCACACCACATAATCCAGAAATGTCTTGGGTTTCTAATCCACATCCAGCTGTTCAGTCTCTTCATCTTGAACAGTGACTTTTGAATGGATCAAAATAAAAGAGCTGTAAGCTTTTGCAGTGGATGTGATGTCTTGTTGTTGGAAGCAATACGACAGTAGGGAATGCAACAAACAATGGACTAGTTTTTTTAATGCTTAATTTTGGCACAATATTTCTTTTTTTACTCATGCTGCATGTCTTCAGTGTGAATAAGAAAAATATCTGTCCATCTCACTTCTATGGAAGCCCTGAGTACTAGATTCCCAACTGAACATAATGCGCTTTCTAACAAAAGCAGTGCAGACATATCCTTCTAGTAAAAGCAACTAGTTTCTCCTTGTGGTTTAGTTCTCCTTGACATGGCAAATCAAATTAAAGTCCATATTTGTTTCTGCCACAGTGCTAGAACATTGATAATATCTTGTAAAGATTTACAGAGCAGAGGATGTAGAATTTGTCCGTTTCATAAACTTGAATGCAAAGAAAAGCAAAACTGATCATCTAGTAAAGGTAACTGAACTTGCATTTTACAGTGACCACATACCATCCCATGCAGTGACCACATACTATCCCTTGCCCTCAAAACTTCCTTTATCATGATGGCATGTGCTTCTCTGGCAGACAATACATTTACAGATGAGCTTAAGGCTGTCTTCCCAGTATATGCATTGACTGTACTTGGGAAATGTTTTCTTCTAACTCATATTCTTTACTCATGTATTGTTTAATTACTCAGAATAATACTAACCTGTTATTTATACCTTATCTCTAGAATCAAATTCTAAAAAATATAACTTCTCAGTTATTTGACACTGATATTGCTTTGTGTGGTTTACCTAAGTCAGGACCACCCTTCCAGTATCTTACTCAACAGCTGACTTAACATGCAGTGCAGACATATTGCTCTTTCTTATCCATACCTCTCAATCTCTTAGTGCAAGAAATCTGGACAAAGCCCAATAAAATGTAGGGACAAAGGAGCAAAAATAGGGACGTATTTTAAATATTGCTCTTACAAACTTAGAAAGTTGCTGGAGAAACAAGGGTTGTTTTAACATATATTTTCTGAAGGATTTGAAGTCTGAATCTCAAATGTATCACACTGATTTGCCAGAAAATCACAAATTTTATGAGGAACAGACCAAAAATATGAGCCAAAAATCTGGACGTTCTGTGAAAATCTGGAAAGTTGAGAGGCATGTTCTTGCCTAACTGGTCCACAGGTGTATACTGGGCTAATGACCATTGAGCCTTTATAAGTATTGCCATAAAACCCAAATCTATCCCACATGTTATAGTGCCTTAGAAGTTATTTTAAGGGATGTGTGTTAGTCAGGGCATGACTTAACAGATGCCTTTGTCTTTCAGAGATATAGAGATAAGTGTCAGACCAGGGGTGAATTTCGAATTTCCCATCCAGTGGTCCAGTTTGTGCTTGAATAGGGTTAGGGAATGGCTTTTCTTCACAGGGATGGGAAGCCTATTCCAGAAAATAGGAATTTCCTTAAATATATACCTGTCTCTCCAACATGTCCTATTAAAGTTGCAAACCTGCAGATATTCAAAAGGTCCATCAGAGAGAGTCAATGATGCCTTGTTTGCCAGGAGAGAACAGAGCTTTGAGGCAGTCTGCATAGGACACTGTGTTTATTCCCTGTTTTTTTGTTTTTGTTTTTTTTTTTTTCTGTTTATGAGGAACCTGTGTGGTTGTTCCAGTTGTGGCATGTCCCTGTTGACATGCATTTCTTATAAGTTGAGTGACATAGAATGATTTTTTGTACTCCCTTAAAGACATGCTGGTCAAAATCCAAGCTATTACCTCCATGTTTCCTCAAATCCCTGACTAATGTGTTTAGGGATATTTTATCCATGAGGTAGCTTCTCTGGGTGGCTGACTTCCCAAGAGGTCCTATTATGCATTTCTTAGCACTGAGTTTTAAGTCACAACTTTGGCTAAGGCCATTTGTCTGGGTTTAACCCTCCTGTAAGATGTTAGTGTCTTGAGATGTTTCTATTATTGGTCCTAGCATGCAATCATCTGGAAACTTGGTAAGCCATAGACCCTTGACATTGGTATTGACTTCTGAAAAATAGCTGCCAAAGAGAAGTGGATGGAGCACAGAGCCCTGGGGGACTCCACTGGTGACTGGCCTCTTTGTGGAGGTAGACTCTCAGTCCTAACCTCCTGGGTCCTGTCTATGAACCAGCTGTCTACCCAGCAAGTAAAATATGGGTTTATGCCTAATTTCATGATTTTGTTTACAGTACCCAAGAGGGTATTGCATTAAATGCCTTTCCTAGGTCAAGATGGGCAGTATGCACCATTTTGCCCTTATCCATTATCTTGATGATCTTCTCAAAGATTTTCACTAGGTTCAGAAGGCATGACCAGCCCTTGTCAAAACCAAAATGGGTTTGTCCCAGTCTCTTAAAGTTTTCTATGTCATTGTTAATCATTTCCATAATTCTTTCCATGCCTTTGCAAATGTGACTAGTCAGATTAATGGATCTGTATTTCCTGGGATCCATTTATGGTGTGCTCATGTGCAGATGGATGACCATTGCAGTCCTCCATTCTCATGGCACACAGCCTGTCAGGAGGATATGGTTGAACAGTAATTCCAGTGGCTCTGACACGTCATATTTCAGGATATTTAGGAGGCATCCTGGCATAGTATGGGAGAGCATTTCCCCATATTTGTGAGTACCAGGTCCAATATGTTTGTACATCTGGTAGGTGAACGCACTAATTGGTTCAAGGTGTTTTTTACAAATTCTAGGAATCTCTGTGCCTGCAAATTTGAGGTCATGTAGGATTCCTAGTTTATAAAGGGATAATGAAAGTCCTCCTTGTGTATGGTATTTGGTTAATGGTGAGTGTGTCCAATAGGTCTAAGTATGAATTATACGTTTCATGGGACATGAAGACTGTCCTATAGCTTACTAGGATATGGTATAGGACTTTGTCTATGGTAATCTAAATGTGTAGGAACTCCAGTGCATCATCCTGTTTAACCAACCTAGAGGTATGCTTGTTATTGATGTACATAGAAACACCTTCGCCTTTAGTCTCTGTCTGTTCAGTAGCTTGTCTAAATGTGTGGAAAGCAATGAAGCCTTGCACTGCCTGGGCACTTTCCAGAGCTTTAATCCATGTCTCAGTAACTGCACAGATGTCTACATTCTCCAAGGTGAGGAGAGCTATGAGGAAGTGGAGCTTCTTGTTTAGACTCCAGCTTTTGTCTCTTAATATGTTTAGTATGCCTCAATTTCTACTACTTGGTAACTGTTGTTTATCCTGTTTGTTTATATAGTTCTATGATGACAGAGAAAATTAAATGAACAGAGAATACTTTCTTATCCATGACCATGGTCAAAAGTTAGTAAACACATTAAGCAGGCAGGAACAAATTAAAAGTAATCCAGTGATGACTGATACCATGCTTAAATACAGTTACAGGATAAGAGCAACTTAGAATAACAATTGCAAGATACAAGTGTACTGTGCAAAGCAAAGCAATGTAAAAACAAAGCAGGGCATCATGGGATGAGGGATGGAAAAGGTATATGTCCATGTTCTAATAGACTGTTACTGTACAATGTGTAGCATTACAGATGGATACAAAACAATGGTATCTGAACATGGTAGTAAATCCTACTATAGCTATAGTTAATGTATGTAGTGAACTTGTAGACACATTTTGTATAGCTGCATACTGTTGCATATTGGGAGAGTGACCAAAGTTAATGACTCCAAATAGGGAGACTATTGGGATTCAATGTATGAGACCCTTTTTCTGGGACAGGAAGGCATTTGAATGCCCATTGTGAGACCATTACATGCTCAAGGCTTTTCTAGAGTTTAAACATATTACATGTACTAAATAGGCATGCTATGTCTTCTTACAGTAACAAAATGCCATTTACTGAAGTTAGCTCTCAATACATTGGGGTGTGTTTATTATTGGCCTATCTAATGTCTTCTAACAGCCAAACCACCCTCCCACCACTGGTGTTTCTCTGATCTGTTGACATGTTTGTGGCTTTGATGCTTGAACTGTATTCATCTCTTCACATTTTAAAGACTTTAGCGTCACCTAGAATGACATATATAGGCCCATTGTATGTACTGACTGATGATTATGTTTAATCAATGAGATGCTGGGTTACCTTTTCCTTTGCTCATGCTGTTTCATGGCAATGTCTAATGTACACACTGGTACTCATGTTCCATTACTGTTGCATTGTGGCATGTATTTATCTGTCTTTTTCTTTATGGTTTGTGCACATGTACTGTGTATGTGCATTTGTATATGCATCCATATAGATACATATACCTACCTATAATTATCTGATGCATTTGTAACATAAGGGTATATATGTATGCATGTAGACAGCATAAGGAAGAAAGATGTCTGTCTACATGCCCCTGCAGTGTGTATGTGTACAGACTATGTGGTTATATGATAGCATTAATGTGTATACTTAACTGGTGCTTACTTGTTTATTTTCTAGTCAGAGCCACTAGAACCATCACAGACCTGCTACAAGGAAAATCTTTGCATACCTTAATGTGTCCATTATTTCTACTTATGTTTATACCTCCACCAAGTCAGATATACATTTTCTTCAACCTATCTAGAGTATAAAACTCTCTTGCAAGCATTCTTTCCTCCAAATTCTATAATTCCTACTTCTAGTGGCCATTCCTAGCAGGGCATATAACATTTCACATTTTTCATTGTCTAGTGTTATATGCTCCCTGCCACATTCCCTTATTATTCTTTCACTGGAATACCTATTTCCATCAGTTAAAATGCCAAAAATCTTGCTTACACAGTAAGTCAGACTCCCCCACCCCGAGATCTGGCCTTATCCTCTCCAAAAACCTCTCCAACTTTGTTGTGACTTTAATGAGTATGTACTTCACTTCATCTTATTTAAAATGCTAATCACTAGAGAATACCCTTAAAACTGACCCTAACAAAGCTTATATCCCATTCAATATTGCTTAGACATTGATGGCCCATTGTGGTACATTATCTGCTAATAA
>NC_056728.1:1888913766-1888928766 GCF_019279795.1 Protopterus annectens | reverse complement strand
TTTATTGTATTCACAAATTGTACTACTTTGTTATTGTCTTAATATTTGTAACCATTATTTGATTTTTTAATTCCGCTTAATGAGTACTGTGGAGCTATACTCCCTAGACTTGTGCTGAAAAATGGGCTCATACCCAGTTGGACTTTCCCAGTAAACAAATGTCAAATAAAATAAATAAATATACAACACACCTATTTCCTCTGAGTTTTATCTTCAACCCCCATATGAAAGAAAACAGTAGTTTCATAATTTCAATTTCATATTTTATCTGGAATCTTATAAATATTTTAAATATAAGTGATATTTCCCTTTATTACAAAATTCACCACATAAACCTTTTTCCTGAATGCCAATCTATACATCCTCCACAGAATATTTCTTTCATTTCTTATGTTAAACTTTCAGATTGCATCATAACGACATAACTTCCCAAATGTTATCCTTATCAAATATAGTTCATTCATTGAAAAATATACCCTCCCCCAATTTTCTCCATATCACTCAAGCCCTTTCTTTTATCTTTATTCAGGGTCACTCCCGTTTCTTTTAAGGATCCATTCAAACAAGCCAACACTTCCCTCATTCATATTTTGTTCTTAGCAACTGCAAATATGTCATCTGGGTATATCAAAATTACTGCAATCACCACCTCATTTTGCATCATATATCTAGATCTTTTATTTTATAAGCTTCTTCACTCACTATACCATTCATTACCAATCCAAAAAATATTCCACTCATGGCATATTTCTTAACTCAGCTATGCTGATGTACACACTCTCCTAATTATTTTACCTGTTCCATACTTCTCCATAACACCACACAAAGCATCATGTTCTACTGTGTCAAATGACTTGCTAATATCACCTAACCCAGTCTCACATCCTCCCTTAAACTAATAATATCACCATAATTTATTTTACAACCAGTAGCAATTCTTGACATCCCCATATACTTTCTTCCATCCATTCTTCTCTGTATTATTATCATAAACAAATTATAGTCCAAGTTATTTAGTGTGATGGGTCTCCATTTTTATTTCATTCTTCTCAGCTTTCTTCCATATAAATTTCAATATCCCACTACATAACTCTTCATAAACAAACCCTTCCTTCAACCATCAATCAATACATTTACAAACTACACTCTTTGCCACTCCATTAATTTTTTTGTACATTCCATACTCTATACTATCTGTGCCTGATACTGAATCAACATTTACTTTCCTCAGTACTTCATCCAATTCACTAATACTAATTTCTTTTTCAAATTCCTCCTTAACACATTCTGGATTTTTTTTTACTTTCCATTCTCTGTTAGTTTCCTTCTTTTTAACTAATGTACATATTTCCCACATGCTGTACTAAAATACTCAAAATTTGCTCTTGTGCTCGTTTTACCTCTTCTGTTACATATTTCATTTCCTTCATTATACTAATATCCTCCTTTAGTATTTCACCCAAATATGCCGATAATTCCTCCCTTCTCCCTTCTAACTAATATCTCAGCGTAATGGTAATGCCTTAATTTTTTTCTCAAGTTATTTCATATATGCCTTTTTCCGTATCATGATACTCTGTTGTATTGTATTATTCTCTAAATTCTCTAATATATTTCCATACATTTCCCATACTTCACATTAGCTTCCTTTCATCATCATTTCTTACATCATCTTGCCATAAAAAATAAAAAAATGTTTATACTTCTTTCTAATTCAATTCACCATTCAAACCAGTTTTTGTAGAAGTCCTTCCTGGTTATAGGATCCTTCCATAACTGCGATACTTCCCACTCTCCAACTCAATCCCATACTTTCTCATTTTGTCATTTTATCCCCTTTCCTATTTTAATCTAATCATGTTCTTCTATCAGCTCCATTCATATTGCTAAGTTGCCGGAAAAGCCTGGCACAGCCTGTATCACCATCTGCTACCCCCAATTTCAGATCCAGCTGCTCCCTTCTATAAGTCCATTGTTTTTTTATTCCACATTTACCATGTCTGCATTTTTTACAACCTTCACTTTCTTTTCACATTTTCCCTTAAATTACAATTAAAGTCTTCTGTAAGCTAATATTCATGTTGACTACCATATAATCTAATATTTGATGAAACAGACTCTCTTTCACTGTTAGTTATATATGCATATAATGCTATAATTCTGTAAACATGTTCTCTCTGCCTCACATCCACAACAGTTAACCTTCCAACCCTTAATAAAGTTTCTTCTAGTATTTTCATTGTGTTTTATACAAACCAGCCACTCCAGAACAATGTTCACTTCCTGAGTTCCACATTATATTTCCACCCCATAGTTTTTCAGTTTGCAGTCTTTCTTTACTTGCCAGGAATCTTACATCCTCCAACAGAAAAACAGCCACATCACATTTTGCATACCCTTCCTTTATCCCTATCCTTCCTACAGTCTTAATAATACTGTTCACATTTACTGAAAGTACTCTAAAAGTGTTGTTTTTTTTCTTCTTTTTAAGTTTAGAGGACATTAGAAAACAATGTTTTTTTTTTACTCTTCCCCAGTTGAGGGGGTTTATGTACAAATAATCATTGATCCTCAGAATCAGAGTTTTCACTGGCTAGGTCTTCAAAAATGAATTAACATCAATCCTTTCTCCTGACCACTCTTCCTGCACGCATACTCTGTCCCCTTTCCTCATTTGCCTCTCCATATGTTTGTTCTTCTTCTTTTACAGTTTCTTCTTCACCTAATTCACCCTCTCCTCAGACTCATGTTGACCTTTCTCATGTATGTTTTCTTCCCATTCCCTTTTTCATTATTTGCTGTTCGTTCTTGACAATTCATACAAAAGTGTTCCTTTTTTATTTACACAACCTGCATTCAAGAACACACCTTCTTGCTGTATATCCTTTTTCCTCACACTGATTACATTTTACCTTGTCACAACCATTAATTAAATGAGAAAAGTCCCCACCAAAGAATCATGATTTAGGCCGGCCAGCATATCATAATGTCCCTCTATAACCAGTCAAAATAACACTTGAAAAATCTTTCACCATGTTTTTTCACATTTCAAAACAGCATCCAAACTCCACTCTCCATTCCTTAAGTTTATTTCACCTTTAAATTTCTCAGTATTGTCAATAGTTTCACACAGACTGGGGAATCAGTCTTGAACATAGTCTTCCCATAGAAGACTGAGATACAGGTCCCTCATGTGTCCCCTACCCCATGTAGCAAGAGATAACTTCCTCCCTACTGAACTACACCTTATCCTTAGTATAATAGAAATGTACCTCTAGCAAAACTTTATAAGAGGTCAAACCTCTTACAGTACATGAAGACCTTCTGACATGACTATAAAGCCATTAACAATACAGGGGAAACAACTGTCAGTGTACTACATGAACTAGTAATACTGAACTCTCTAATCATATTGAACTCTTTTGTATTCCTAGCAGCACCATCACAGTTCATCTGCTAACCTTTGACTCACAAGCCTTGATTATCTAGTTTCTTTCTATGCAGACAATTGAAATACAATAAAAATCAACTAATTTAACACTATTAAAAAATATTTTGCAACAGGCAAGAGACCATCCCCAACAAAAATGCACTGCAATCTTTTTCAAAGGAGAAAGCAAAACATCTCTGCTTAGACATGAACCTTGGCAGAGAAGACACACTCTCAGTAACATACTAAAAACCTTGGTAGAAAGAAAATCATCAGCTAACTGTGTTCTCCCCGCCCCTCTCAGATGAAATCCACAATAAGAGGGATCAATCTCGGTCAGGTCACTCCTTCTTACAATTTCATGAATGAGATGTTAAACAACTGCAAACATTTTTAAACATTTTTGACAAATCCTTTTGTATAACATACACTGAATGCAGTCAAAACTGCATAAGGAAAGTATTTCCAGGATATTACACATCCAGCTGTGACACTGGACCACCCCCACATCTCCCAAACAGCCCTGGGACTCCACAGTGGAGCATTTTATAAACTGCCAAAGTGTCAAAGTAAAAAAAACAGGTTGAAACTCACTCCGGACTATCTGAAATCAAGTAAACACTCCAGTGTTCACGTATGTACCACAGATGCTGAGACCATCTTATAAAAATGGGGAAGGAGATGGCTTCTGGTGGTATGAAAAAAATTCACCGCCCTTCTATATAACATTAAATTGAGATATGTCCTTTATAATCTGAGATGTTGTGGTGTGCCATTAAAATGTTCACATAATCTTGTCACTATAGTATTGATAATCAAAATATACACAAAGAATATCCACTAAATATTCAGTTTGTTCTAGTTCAACAAAGTAGTAATACAACAGACACATCCTACAGTGCCACTGATTAATTGTATAGTTGAAGTGCTTTCAGATGTTTTGGTAACCTCAGCAAAAGCAGCCTGACCTCATTGTTACACCTTTCTCTTAAGGGAAGCAGTGGGTTCAGTTGTTTCTTGTGAGATGGTAGAATCTCTCCTGCTCCTTATGATCAGTTGTCCTGTTCACTTGATTTTTGCTGCTGTAGTTTACCTGCCATTTTACTCTCACTTATCTACAACTATTCTAGCACATTCTGCATTGCAGCACATTTTTTTTCACTTCTGATAGCCACAGGTTTTTATTTCCTGTGTATAACAGCTTAGCTTAAGTCTTATGAATACAACATTTTTGAAGTATTACTATAAAGGTCTTGTATACTTATTTCTAATGTTATTAGGCATAGCTGTGTTCACAAAATGCCCACTAATTTGCACTACAGAGCTCCAAAATCTCCCATAATGCTCCTAACACATGTTTTAACACAAACATAGAAAAGGGACCAGTTTTGGTTTTGTCGCTCTGCCGCATCAGGGCTGTGGAGCAGACACCATGAGCTTTTTCTCTCACCACCAGACATTCCTCCAAATACTCAATAATTTCCAACAGCATAATTTGTAAATGATTAATAATTCCCAGACTCATCTTTTACTGGCATTCAAAAGATGGATTTTTTATTTATTTGTTTCATCTAGTCTTCGGTGTGCACAAAACTTTTCCACAATGCTTCTGTCTGTATGTATCTCTAGTTGTTCTAGCAGCCTTTTCAGGCTACCATCCCAGTATATCTCTTCATTGAGCTCCTGGAAATGGTCTAAGCCATCAGATTGTGTTATGCCTGCTTCATGTGACTTCTCCATTGATTGTTCTTCAACATCCGACAGCCTGTTGTTCATTTTTATTCTTTAAGCTATATTTGCCATTTGGCAGACAGACAAAGAGCTTCAACTGCAGCTTCACCCTGTTACAGTTAGCCTGTCAGAAAATCTTTAGTCAGTAGTGTCTTTCCTCATTGCTCACCTCTATTTGGTCAAATGGAAACAAGCATCTTAGATTTCTTGCCTTCTTTTTTTCTTCCTATGAGTCTTAAAACACTCGACTAGCGGGAAAGGATGGGAATGAATAGCCAGTGCCAACTTACCTATCCTGGGAGAAGAAAGGCATCTACACTCGTTACATAGGTGTCATCTGCAGAAGTGCAAATGTATGGTATGCAGTACAGTGACTAGTATGTTCCTGTTCTACAGTATTATGCTGCATTGCTTGGAAGTTGCACTTATGTGGTAATGTACACATCTCTTGAGAACAGCTATAGTGAAGCACATAAACTGCAAAGGGGGGTGGGGAAAGAACAGTCTTCGATTCACAGGATATGCAAACTGATTAGCTACCTACACTCAGATTTTGTTTCCACTGGGAATGAATGAATGGGTTAGAGGATTTTTCTTCCAGTGAATAGATCAGTTAGGTGCAGGAAGATGAGACATTGGACTGATACTTTAGCAACCCTGCCCTGAAAAAAATAAGAACTGAGTTATGTCCTTGCTATATAACTGTAAGAGAATATTTTATTCCCTAGAGAAATGCAGTTATCCATGGAGGAAACAACTGTAACCTACATATAGATCTTTGAAATATTTGTATCTCCAACCTGTGTCAGTGTTTGACAGGTATGTCATATGATGTGATGTCCTGTATCCACAGTCTAAGCAGAGGTCAATGAAGCTGTCAGCAGCCAGTCTCTGTCTGCTTACTTTTTGGGATTATCCTGAATACATAAAAGTTACAGGGTAGTAGCAGAAGTATCAAGAGAAGTCATTTAATCTTTTGATTGAGAAATGGTACAACTACAGTCCCCATTTCTCAAATTGCTTGCATAACTGGAGATTGAGGAACACATATTTGGATTTATTCCTGAGCATACAGAGAATATGTAAGAAGCCTGAAAACTACATTGCACTAGGCTTGCTCATGTTGTAGAGGAAAACAACTCTGAAGATTTACGCATTTGAGTTTTGAAGATGGTGACAGAGAAACTGCTTCTGTAATAAAACAAAATTTTCAGAGTTACTCGGAGAGGGTAAAAACAAATCCACCATATATCTGCCATTTGTTCTTGAACAGAACACATGATGAATCTATCAGTGCTTTTATGTTAGTGAATTAAAGAAATAAGCCAAAAACTGAAAGGACTATTTATAGGCATCGGTGAGCAGTGAAGCAAGGTTGGTGCACAGTATGCATATGAACCAAAGCCCAGACGATTCATAACAATATATGCACTTCTCCATTGTGTAAGCAGGTACTCTAAGCAGTGAGTACATACTCAAACCACCAGCATCCTTGCGTCACTTGAACAGGACTCAAGAAACTAGCATCACTGGAGTACTGGCAGTACCTAATGGGATATCTTACGGGACAGCAACCATGTAGTATACAATGGTGCTGTGATTGTCACTACAGTCATCCTACTGACCTTCCGCTATGCACTCAGCATATAGCATTATTAAAAGCAAAAAAAACAAAAAAACTCTGTCACAGGACAGGAAAATCTCTACCACAGACAAAACTGTCCCACCATAGTGGTGTTGGTGAGCTCCTAACAATGGGAAATCACAACGCACCAGATCCCTTTGTGACATCCAGATAATATCCCACTGAACTACCACTAAATAAAGTGATGACTCCCACTATACTGGGTCAGTAACTAAGGAGCTTAAATCCTCACTACTGACTCCAACGCGAGGGTTGGGAGGGTGGCCTAATGGCCTAATGGTTAAGGTATTTGCCTTACAAACACAAGGTGCAGGGTTTGAGTCTCAAGAGATAATTGGCTAGGGTTACAATGGCTCACAAGGGCAGTTAGGCTAGTACTAACCTATGAAGCAATCACATTTAAGGGTTGGGAGGGTGGCCTAATGGTTAAGGTGTTTGCCTTACAAACACAAGGTACAGGGTTTGAATCTCACAGGGGGATAATTGGCTAGGCTTAAAATGGCTCGCAAGAGCAGTTAGCCTAGTACTAATCTATGAACCTATGAACCTAACTGTCACTTAAACAGGAGTAATATTTCAAATTTTCCCCTAAGGCACAACAGGAATATTCTCTATAGCCTGGGACTGGACTCTGTACTTCTGTCCACCCCTAATGTAACTCCTTATTACACACTCCAGAGCAAGGTGCCCCAGCTTAAGACCTCTGATACACTCACACTTAAATACATTACATTTCACACATCCAAACACTTCTGTGAAGGCCTAACACAGATTTCCAGCTGTTGTCCCTTCCCCAAAATAATACAGTAATGTTGCCACCAATCAGAGTGGCTTCATGCCCTTTTAAAGAGTGTCTTATTATGAAAATTAGATAGCAAAACAAATGATAACAAATGACCTAAGCAGCCAGGCTTTCAGTTGGTCTGGGAAGTTATCAAGGCAAATATAAGCACTCTCAAATCACTAAAGAAAAACAATGATTGACCAGCCACAGTGTAAGTTAATAAAAATATTTAATAATGAGCAAAATGATTAAAAATATAAACCAGTAATTTTCAATAAATAAACATAACTCAATCAACAGGAAAATGAAATCAATACTGTTGGATAGAAATCCAATATTTAGAAAAATTCTAATTGATCTAACTGATTAGTTATTGTTTTCCCATCTGACTAAAGAACAGAGTCTCTGTTCTAAACTAACTCATTACAACAGAGCTAAGGCAGACCTATAGTTCTTAATGAGTCCTTTTTGATATCTACTGCACAGTACATCTATGAACAACTCACAACTGGCTGTTAACTAACAACTGACAACTGACTACTATAACTGTAACTGTTAATTGTCCCAGTTCCCTTCAATAAACACATCACGCTGAATGACATTTGACAACCTTTATTAAAACTTCCATAACATAACTTTGTTCACCAAAATTATTAATTACAACTAGACACAATGTAGTTGGTTCTAAACACAGCATAAGCATCCTTGTAATGTTAATCAGGGCAGCATACCTACTCACCCTGTCCCAGTAAGCAGCGTCCATACCTTTGCTCGCTTCAGCAGGCTCTTTTGTAGACTAGGCTAACTGTCACAACTGTTACAGTTCTAATTTTCATTTCATATTTTGAAAATCAACCAACAGATGTTTAATAAAGTTCCTTCCTGTCTTTCAGCTTCTGACAGTAACACATAACTGTCAACATTTGGACAACATCATCTACAGATCAGCTGAATATGATACAGTTTGCCTTTAGAATCTTTCTTCACAAAACACACAGCTACAAATGTAAAAGGACACCGTTCACGTCTTTAAAACATTCTATACAAACAGATCATAAATCGACATGTAAGAACATATTTACGATATCATAGCTAGTCATGCTGGCTTATAATAAACAGGTTAATCTGAAATTATATACAAAACTTCAGTCAGGCATGTTAGAACAATTAACAATGTCTAATTTCTTCACACCCTTCAGTACTATATTAGGTTAAAGTCCCTTGGTCTGCCATCATGTCTGTAGAGTTAACATTTTTATGAATCACTCCTAAGCCTCATGGCAGACATTAGTGCTGTAGTAATAAATAATTTACTAATTTGTAGTAAAGCATACTATGTAGCTTAGTGCAGCTAGTTAATAAATGCGTTGAATACCTTACTAAGCTGCCTAGCTGTGCTGTGTTATATAGTGCCATCATGAAACACAGCACTTTGCTACATCCTGAGCATAGTAGTTTACTAGGAATTCTTGTCCACCATTCAGAAGATTGGATTAGTTGCTACATGCTGTCATGGGCAATGGCAGATCACATGTATGAATCACAGCAGTTCATGGCAGCATTCTTGATATATTGCACATGGTGCTTGTTTTCTTCCATGCACTGTGTCTTTTAATGCTTTGGTTAAGAATATCCACCACTAAATATATTAAGTATAACTTTAACGGTTATGTGAGACCAAAATAACAAACATTTCTGAAAACTGGAATAATAATAAGGTAACCAGGTATACCTTTGAGTAAATGGACTGTGGAATCATCTGAGTTCAGTGTTAGGATGCCCAAAGTAGAGGAATTTGTAGTAGTCCAGCTAAAAAAAGAGCAGAGCAAGTATGACTTCTGAAATGTCCTGGAAAGGGAGAAGGTGTTTGATGCTGACAATATTTCTTAAAAAGAAATGTGATGAATTGCTGTAAGATAACACTTGAGCCCAACATGTCAGCCTGTCACTCAGAAATGACACAAATATTTCTCCCCTTTCCAGCAACTTGAACATATTACCATAATAAAGGACTTTAGGTTTTAAAATAGGATAGCTGGAGTTCCTTAAGAAACAATGAATAGTGATGACTGATTTCTTGGATGTGCTGCTTATCAGATGATTAACTATCATTCACTTTTAGATGCTTTCCTAGTCATAATCATTGGTGTACACAGCAGGAGTAATGTCCTTAAATAAGAAGACGGTTAAAGCTGTATATCACTGTCATAACAGTGATGCAGAAAAACTCTCCCCATGAGAAGTTTTCTAAATGACAGCATATATAAAAAGAGTAACAGCTGGTACAGGATAGATTTCTATTGAATGCCAGATGGAAGAGATCAAAGTGACAGGAAAAAGAGTTGGTGCTACACAATACATGTTGAATATGTCAAGAAATGTAGGAAGCAACTGAATTGTTGCTCCTTTCCAATACTCAGCATGGTTTCCGACCAAACCATAGCACCACCACTGCCTTACTCTCCTTTACTAACACTACCCTTCAGCATAAAAACAATGGCTATCTCTCCTCTGCTACTTTCCTAGACCTATCTAAAGCATTTGACATGGTCCCACACAAACAACTCATCTCTGTCCTCAGTATCCTATCCTTCTCTCAATCAGTCACCAACTGGCTTCAGAGTTTCCTGTCTGACCGCCAACAATCCGTTGTATGGCAGAATGACATATCTCCCCAACTACCTGTCTCCATAGGGGTTACCCAAGGATCCATCCTTGGACCCCTACTCTTCTCTGTTTTCAACAAAAATCTAGCCTCTGCCACCAAACATCGCACACTCATACAGTACGCAGATGACTCAACCATCATCTGCTCAGCCCAGTTCCCACCCAGACTGCAAAACATCACACAGGAAGCCTTTTCCTCTGTTGAAACTTGGTTATCCGATGCCCAATTAATACTCAACCCAAACAAAACTAAACTACTCATCTTCCAACCCACCAAACATACTCAAAACAACTCTCACTTTAACATCACAGCAAAAGACAACACCACTATATACTCAACTGAACACACCAAATTGCTAGGAGTGGAACTAGACAATTACCTAAAATTTGACATTTACATATCCATGACCATAAAAAAGTCCATAAAAAAATAGGAGCATAATACAGAAATAAGCAACTTCTCACCAAAGCAGCAAAGATTTCAATAGCAAATTCCCACCTTATCTCCACCCTACTTTATGCCTCTCCAATATATACCAACCTAAGGCAATGTGATCTAAACACGCTAGAGACCTGCTACAACAAAATCACCAAATTTGCCACAGGGGCATCCTACCGTAGTCACCATTATCTCTCACTTGCTGAACTGGGCTGTCTTGAACTCCCTCACCTCCTTCAATGGTATCAACTCTCACATGCCCACAAACTAGTAAACCATCCACTAAATGTCCAATCCCTCTAGAATGTACTCCAACCCTATCACACCACCAGACCACTAAGATCCAGCAACAAAAATCACTTGCAGATCACTAAAGCCAATAACTCTGCTGGTGAAGCACTATTCTCCTGCACCATAGCCAAATTATGGAACTCCCTTCCACCCACAATGACCTCCATACCATCATGCACCCACTTCAAAACTTTACTAAAAGCACACCTAAAAACATGCTGGCTATGCCCTTGTAAATCCAACCACTACCGTTCTTTCCACCCCACTAACTACCTTGATTATAGCAAGCTCAGATGCTCATAAGCCTAGTACTTATACAGCAGGAACATCTTATTGTAACATTTGTTAATGTCTGTTATGTACTTCACAGATAAAGATTCTAGTTGTCTACTGATGTACTATGTTCTTCATCTGTAAATATGTTTGTAATTAATTGCTATGTTAATCAAATTGTTAATCGCTATGTAAATCCAATGTAACTACTGTCTGTTTATTTTAACTGTGGAGCTTTTCTCCCCGGGCCTCCGCTGAAAATGGACCTACATCCAGTCAGACACTCCCGGTCAACAAATGTAAATAAAACAAATGTAAATAAAATAAAAATAAAATAAATAAAATTGTGGGCATTGCTGGAGGCCTGCAATATGTCTGCAAGCAGTCAGGAAGAATGTTATCCTCCAACATATCAAAGGTTAAAGACAGGTCAAGAAAAATCAGAAGAGTGTACTAATGTTGATCCCTCACAAGTAAGACACTGTACAGGACCAGGAGGGAAGGCTGCTAAGGTATGGATCCCCTATGAGAAGTGAACACAAAACCTGTAGTCATAAAACTATACACTTCAAACAAATTAAGCAACACATCTGCCAAACTGGTGGGTATCCACCATAAAAAAACTAGGTTTTACA
This sequence comes from Protopterus annectens, assembly GCF_019279795.1. Classification (NCBI taxonomy): domain Eukaryota; kingdom Metazoa; phylum Chordata; order Ceratodontiformes; family Protopteridae; genus Protopterus; species Protopterus annectens. Next base: position 1,888,916,871 of record NC_056728.1, on the reverse strand, counting down.
GGAGAACAACAAACTAATCTAAAAACAACAGGAACTTGTTGATTTGAAGAGGGGGGACTGAGAAGACAACATTCCAGGCAATGCCATTTGTTGAATTATAGAGCTCACCTTAAGTAAGCAGAGGTTTAGTGGGTGATACATGAAATATTTTGTATTGAAGGTTTAAGGAATACATTTTTTCATAAGTACCTTAAATATAAGGAATTTTATGCATCTCATAAACCAGAACCATACATATTCCATTTATTCATTTTTTTATGTTTGAGCGATATTTCAGACCTACTTCAGTAGGGTAAGTTTCTGTTGAATAGAAGTTTAGTTAATTTGTGAAAGTTTATATGAATGACTTAACTCTGTAGTCCCAATTCAGATTAACTTTTTTAGTTCAATTATTTGATGTGCTTCATTAGTTCAATGAAAGTTTTGTTGGTAGTAGTTAGCTATAAGTTAAGCTATCTATTCCATTTAGTGGACATAGGAGACCACCAGAAGTATAACCCAATACTGCAATACTCCACATAATCCCAATGCAAATTTGCCATCACCCATCTAGTCATACAGGCTGGTTTTAAAGGTTGCTAGGGATTTACTCTGTTTGATTGGTAAGGGCAGCCTGTTCCAGAAATGGAGTATATGTTGGTTTAGGCACCAGTCATGACATTTGCTTTTGTTGATGTGGTAGTATATGTTTAAGTCTCTAGAATGGGTTCTTGTTTTACCATTGGTTCTACCTAAAGTGAATGAATTCAAAGAGTGCCAGGTCATTTGTAGCGTGGAAAACTAAGAAGAGATCAGCCATCAGGAGTCTATACAACACTTAGGAATAGGGTTTTTAGTCTACCAAAGTGCCTAGTGGTACTGTGACCTGAGATCTTTTTAGTAAGGAAGCACTGAGGTCTCTTAAGCTGGTTTAGGTGCTTAGCGAGATACATGCTGAAGGATAAAGTATGTATAATGGTGGGCCTAATAAGAGAAAAGACCTTTCTGATATACCATGAAGAATAAATTGTGCAAGATACAAGGATTTTCTAACTAGCATAGAGACATGGTTGTTAAAAAAAGAGCCTATTTTCAACATTTTACCCCTGTCCCTGACAGCAGTGCCAAATAATTAATACACCAAGAATTTTTGGGTCCAACTTTTGCCAGAGAATTTCAGTATCAGAATTGGACTTGATAAACACCTCCAGGGTAACAGCATCAGTAAACTTGGTTAGCCATAATCCCTTGATATTGGCTTTTATGTCAAAAAATACATATTAAAGAGGAGGGGATCCAGGACAGATTGCTGTGGAACAAGACTGGTGACATTTTTCTGCCTAGAACAAATACCCAGCCAGCTATCAATCCAACAAATTATGTTATGGTTTAATGCTGAGCTGAAAAAGAGTGTAATGAATCCCAGCATATGGGAGTGTAGAAGGCATGGTCCAGATAAGCAGTGTGGACTGTATGTCCCTTTTTGATGGCCTCAGTGACTCTTTCAAAAAACTCAAGCTGAACTGGTTTGTATCCAGCAATATAAAGTCACCTATATCATAGTTTATTAGCTCTGTTATAATATGTTTCATAGCCCTGCAAATAATAGTAGTGAGACTAATAGGAATGTAATTCCTAGGATCGAAAGAAGGAGCACTTTCATAAAAGGACGCCACCACTGCCATTATCCACAACTCAGGGATGTAACCAGTGGAGAGGCTCAGGTTGAAGTGCTGATGGTGGGATTTTCAAATGGGAATTTAAACATCTCAGCAGACATCCAGTGATATTGTCAGGACTCATGGAAGCAGTGTTAATTTTTTAACATGGCAAAAAGGACTTAGTCCAAACTAATCACAGGAAGTGGGATGTAAGGGTGAAATAAAGATGGCAGAAGAAAGGATGGATAAATTAAATATGGAGGAGGATTTGTCCATAAGAATATTAGCAATGTCCCTGGAGTCAGAGAATATGGTACAACTGGAGAGAAGTTCATTAATAAATTGCAGGTTACTTCTAAGATTCCTAATATACTCTATGTAGCTGAAAGAAGCCCTATTGTAGTTTTGTAAATTACTTGCAAGTTCATAGCTGGCCTGAAATTTCCTAATTTAAAGCACTAATTTCATTTTAAAATGATAAAGTGGACATCTTTTAGTGAAGGTCAGAATTTTTTATTAAAAAAAAGCTTTGCTGATGTGATAATTATACCATAGGAGTTTAGTTCTAAGTGTGACATTATGTTTATACTAGATTAGTATGGATGCCCAAATATATCTATCCTCGGTGAAGTAAAAGTCAAAGCAGTTGACAGCAACCTTAGTTACAAGGTTTGCTGGTGAGCTATACCATTTGTAATTATCAGGAATATAAGTAAATAAAAAATGTTATTATGTTTTCAAATGCCTTTATTAAATTATCACTTAAAAATAGTAAGCAAATGCTTTTGGAATAATCCTTAAATGTAGAAGAGTTATTAGGGACCACAAAGTAGGTGTTCATAGAAAAGATCAAGGTAAGATGGATAGATCTGATAAGGGAGAAACAGGCCGGGATGGTATAATTTGGAATAATGTTTATGAAGACTAGATCAAGAAGATTAACATGTGGTGGGTAGGGGAACAATTTAGAGAAGCGTGTTGACATTTACAAATTCTACAAATCTCTGTGCATATTTTTGTTGGTTGTAAATGATAAAATGGTGCCTGGTTTTGGTATTATCTCATCTCTGACTGGCAAGTTGTAGTATGTGGTTTTATGTATGTACGTATATATGTATGTATGTATGTATTCTGTAATTATTTTTTTGTTCTAACCAGAACAGATTTCATTTCTGAGGTTTGATTTGGATAGCATCCTTGTGTATTGTGGGATTGTGATTTTGGGCACATGGTATGTCAGAATTGCTTTTTACATTGTAGAGAAGGAGAAGTCCATTTTTTGGTTTAATTAAATAGGTGTCTATTTGGGTTTGGAAGTTGTCTAAGGTGAGCTAGGGTGATTTGTGATGTTGACAATTATTTCTGTTTTGTTTTTGTGATGTGTAAAGTTGTTTTTCTTTATATTATACTGAATGAGAAGTGCAGTCTGTGCAGTGTATGTTTTGTTTATTATTTATTGGTATAG